>NC_044033.1:286901942-287059442 GCF_901765095.1 Microcaecilia unicolor | reverse complement strand
CCTGCCCTCCCCCACTTGAAAAGCGTGGCATTTTGCCCAGTTCATCTTGGCCCCTGTCGCTTGTCCGTACAACCTCAACTCCTCTTCCACGCATCTCTCCTCTTCTTTCCCTTCCACCACTACTGTTAGATCGTCAATATAAGCCACCACCCGTACTCTTCCCACCCCTCCCCCCAACTCTACCCCTTCCAACTGCCTCCCTCCCTTCCCTCCCTTTCCCAACCTTCTGACCAACGGGTCAATTGCCAGCACGTAAATCAGAGGGCTCAAGGGACACCCTTGTCTGATTCCCGTGCGAACTTCCACCTTTCCTCCCTTCCATCCATTCACTAGTGGGTAACATACCGCCCTTGTGTATAACCTCTGCAGCCACCCCACCCACCTTTCCTGAACTCCCACTTTCCCCATCACTGCCCATACGTATTCTCTTTGGACTCTGTCATATGCTGTGGCCTGGTCCAACGCAATTACTTTCACCACCCCCTCCTTCTTCTTTCTCCCCACCTCCACCACCTCCCTTACTGTTAATGCAGCCTCCACCACCCCTCTTCCCCCCACCCCTCCCCTCTGTGCCTCACTTAACACTCTTTCCATCCCTTCTGTCATTTCGGCCACTATCATACTCGCTAGGACTTTCCTGTCTACGTTTAACAACGAGATTGGCCGCCAATTGGCCAAATCTTCTTTGTCCTTCCCTTTACTGATCAGTACCAGCCCTGCCTCTGCCCACGAAGGTGGCAACTTTCCTCTCGTCTCCCCTTCCCTAAACACCTGCAGTAACACCGGCACCACCTCTTGTTCGAACTCTTGATAAAATTCTGCCGGTATTCCATCTGGCCCTGGAGTTTTTCTCTTTCTCATCCTTCTTACTGCTGTTCTCACATCTTCCTCTGTCCATTCTCTCTGCTCTCCTTCTCCCTCTTCTTCCATCCGCTCCTCCACTTCCATCTCTTGTACATATTCTTCCCATCTCCCCCCCTTCGATCAAAATACCCTGCATAATACTCCTCTACCGTTCCCTGTATCCCGTCCTTGGTTACCTCTCTCCCTCCTTCTCTGTTCTTCACCGCCGTCATCTCTCTTCCTGCCTTTTTCGCCTGATAATTGACATAAATGTCCGGCGAAAACAACACCCCGCATTCTCTCTCATACCTTAAGGACTTCCACCTATCTCCTCTCACCGTCCTCATCTGCTGTTCCAATTCTTCTATCTCTTCCTCCTTTCCTCCCCTCTCCACTAATCAATCCCTCCTTCTCCTCAACTCCTCCTCCAACTTTGTCTGCTCCTTCCTCCTCCTCCCCTCTATCCTCTTGGCAAATGTCTTAATCCTCCTTTTTACCTCCTCCCACCACTCTCCCCACCCCTCATACCCATCTCTTGTGGTTAGCTGGTCGTCCCAAAATCTCCTAAATTCTGCCTTCCTCTCCTCCTCCTCCATCCATCCCGTCCTCATTCTCCACAGCCCTCTCCCCCTTTCCCACGACTCATTGTTTCCCACTTCTGCCCACACTACACAGTGGTCCGAGAAGCCTACTTCCTTTCGTCTTACTCTCCCTCTCCCATCCCCTTTCTTTACCACTATCCTATCAATTTGGCTCCTACATGTTCCCCTCCTGAAAGTGAACTCTCCCTCCCCTCCCCCTCCTAAATCCTCTAATCCTGCCTCCTTGATTATTTTCTCGAGCATTAAACCATCATATCCCACGCTCCTTTCCATCGCTCCGCTATCCTCTACCCTCCCGATCATATTAAAGTCCCCTCCCCATATCACTTGCCTCCCTGTATACAGGAAAGGCTTCAATTGCTGCAATAACACCTTCCTTCCCCTTTTACTTTGCGGCCCGTGTATGTTTACCAATCTCACCCGTCTTCCTTTTAGCTGCCCGTCCACCACCATTCCTCTCCCCCCTCGCAACTCCTCTACTCTATTTCCACCTCCTTCCCCTTGAACAGTATGGCTATCCCCCCATAATTCTCTCTCGCTAACACCCATATAGAGTGCCCCCATTGCCACTCCCTCTTTGCCCTATTCATGTTTTCTAACTCCCCGATCCTGGTTTCCTGCAGAAATATACAGTCCACCCTCTCTTTCCCTAAGGCTTCGTATACTATGCTTCTCGCTTTTACTGTACGCACGCTTGCCACGTTAATGGTGGCCACTCTCAATGCTCCGTCTGCCATTTTACTTTCTTCCTTCTTTTCTTCCCTTCCTCCCCTCTCTCCTGCCCTTCTCTTTTCGCTACCCAACCCTCCGTCCATCCTCCTTCTTCCTGCTCCTCTCCACTCCCTCCTGGCTCCCATTCTCCTTCTTCCCTCTCTTCCTGCTCTTCCTTTCCCCCCCCTTCCTGTCTTTCCTCTTGCCCTCCCTCCCTCTGTTCCTTCTCCATTCCCCCCCTCTCCTCCCCTCCCTTTCCTTCCTTCTTCCTTCTCACCGTTTCTCACCCTACCTCTTCTTCCTCCTCTTCCTCTCTCCTCTCCTGCTCCTTCTCCTTCTCTCCTCTCCTGCTCCTTCTCTCCTTCCTTCTCCTTCTCTCCTTCCTGTATTCTCTTCTCTTCTTGCTCCCTCCCTCCTCCTTCTCCTTCTTGCTCCATCCCTTCTCCTTCCCCTTCTTGCTCCCTCCCTCCTCCTTCCCCTTCTTGCTCCATCCCTTCTCCTTCCCCTTCTTGCCCCCTTCCCTCCTCTTCCTCTTCCCCCTCACTTCTCCCTGCTCCTTCCCCTCTCCCATGGGCCGCCTTTGAGCACCTGCTGTATGGGTGTCCCAATTCCCCACACAGGTTACAGCGAATATTCCCACACATTCCTGTCTCGTGCTCCGTGCTTCCACACTTTATACATTTCTTTACTGTGCAGCTCATGGCCATATGCCTGAAGGAGCCACAGCGGAAGCATTGGTGTGGCTGGCCCCTATAAAAACACTGTACTCTGTCTCTTCCTATGTAGGCCGCAGCTGGGATATGCCTCGGGACTTCCCCCTCCCTTCTTAACCTCACTTTTGCTCCCCAAGCCCCTGCCCACACCCTGCTGGGGTCTGGAATCTTTTGGAGCGGACTTATCATCTCCGCGTACCGGCTTAGCCAGTAGCTCAAATCTTCCCCTGCCAGTGATTCATTACGGACTAGTATGGTAACTGTGACCACTTCTTGCCTGCTCACTGGGATGGCTTGGAACCCCAGCCATTCCTCACTCCGCCTCTTCTTGTCAAACCTTTTCCAAAATTCTTCTAACCCTTGCATAGTTAGAAAACTAATATCGAAATCTATCCCATTTATCGGGTGTATGCAGGCGTATAAGTCTTCGGGTATAAACCCTAACCCAAACACCCTTTGGAGTACCTCTGCTCTTGACGGTACTTTGCCTTGCCCCACCCACCTCAATTGCACCACATTCCGTCTTTCCCCTTGTATCCCTCCTCTTCTCCCTTTTCCTTCTCCCCACCCTCCTCCCCTCCATCCTCTATTTCCCCTGCTGTCGCTCCTCTCCCCCTCCCCCCCCCACCACTTGGGCAAGATCTCCTCCCCGTTTCCCTCCCCCTCCCCCCACCACTTGGGCAAACAATCTCCCCCCCAGTCCCCTTCCCCCTCCCCCCCCCCCCCCACTTGGGCAACCGATCTCCCCCCCATTACCCCTCCCTTGGCCAATGCCCCTGGCTGCCAGTCTTTACTGCATCCAGGCACTTCTTCTCTCCTCGTATCTGCTGCTTTTATTGCTTCTACTGTGCCTGCTTTTCTTCTGCCGTCATCCGGCTCCACTCTCTCTCTTTGCACTCCTGCCTTCAGCTGTTTCTGGTCTCTAACGTCCTCCCTCCTCACCTCTTCGTCGGTCTGCATTGTCCCTTTACCGACTTTCCACGCTTCTCTTCCGCCTCTCTCTCCAGCATCCTGCGTTTGCTGACCGACTGTCTCTTTCTGTCTCTGCTCCTCCGCTCGCGGTGCTCTCCTTTCCAGCTCTCCGCTCTCCAGCACTCCGCTCCCATCCTCCTCTCACTCCGCCGCCCTCTTGAAATCTCCACTCCTCTCTCCCGGCTTTTCTCTGGAGTACCCGCTGCTTCTCCTCCACCACCTCCTCGTCCAGCTCCCAGATAACTTTCTGTCCCGGGTCTAACAGAGAGCAGCTCTCCTCCTGGCTCTCTCTCTGCACCCCTGTTTGCTGCAATTCGGGAAACAATAAAGGGCTCCATGCCCCTTCCACTTCACTACTTCCAATTGGTTTGTTTACTATACATTCTGTGCTGTGCTCCGCTGCACTATGTTTTGCTACACTTTGCTGTTCTGTGTTGCGTTTCACTGTGCCATTCTCCACTTTCTCCTTCTGACTTCTCCATCTTTCTCTGTGTTCAGACACTTCCCTCATGGGGTTATTCATTCTCTTCTGTAATGCTTCTATTTGTTCCCTCCTCCAGCCCATCTGTTTTTCCATCATTTCTATCTCTCTTACTTGTCTCTCTTTTTTTGGTTCAGTCTCTATTAATCTGACCATTACTTTAGCCAGCTTTATCCTTTTGCTTAAGTTCTCCCCTTCTTTCTCCATCTTATTGATGGTTTTAAGATCCTCCAAAACTTCCTCTGCCGTGATTTCTCTGTCTTTTACACTTTTTTCCCACAACTTGCTGGGCCTCTCCTCCTCCTCCTCTTCCCCGCCGCTCTCCTCCTCCCAGGCCTCCACCAACGATTCAGTCCAGCCTGCCTCTCGTGTCTCTGGGATTACTCCTCTTCGGCATTCCACCTCTGAGTTTTCCTCCCTGGATCCACACGCTTTCTCTGTCTGCCTGCCTCTGGGAGCCTCTTCACCCTGCCTGTCCTCCACCCTGCCTGTCCTCTTCACCTGCACCTTTCTTGCTGTCCACAGTCTGTGGCTCAGGCTTTCCTTTTCCATACATATTCAGGCCAGGGCCTTCCTGGCTCTTACCTTCTTTTCTTTTTCCTTCTCCTTTTGCAGGCTTCTGCTCAGCTTTCTCCAGCTCTCCTGGATACAGCTTTCTCTGCCGGCACTGTAGGCTCCTTCCTCACTAGCTGCTCCTGGCTTTTTGGGCCTTCCATGACTTACTCGTACTCCGAGGCCTATTAGGCCTGCGAAGCCTGGGCCTCAAGTAGTCACCTGGCCCTTCTGTCAGCTCTCAGTCCTGGGCTCCTCTCCTGCTTTACACAGTCACTCAGCTCTCCAAATACACAACCTTCCACCGCGGCTGCTGGCACCAGACTTGCCCTCCAATGGATCCTCGTTAAAGGATTTAGTTTAAATCATTTTTATTGGTTGTAACTGACAGATAAAACAGTTCCTTGTCCAGAATAAAATGATACATAGAATTGTCAACCAACAGGCTAAATCAACCTTTCAAAGTACAGTTTGGTATTTGCATTTTCTCCCCCTCCTTCCCCTCTATTGACCCTTTGGTGTTCCCTTTGTCTAAGTGCATTCTAATCTTATAAATGTAACAACAAACCATTAATTGACAGACATCTGTCTGAGTGCTTCCAGAATAAACTCCTTTAGTTAACTTCAAATTATATAGGCTCATGACTCATTTATATCTGAGGGAGTGCTCTTATCTACCTCCCTACCCTATCCATCCCTCCCTTGCCCTACCCTATCCACCCACCCCTTTATTCCAGAACATACTCAGTTGTGTTTGTAGTTTAGCACACACATAAAGTCGGCAGTTAAGGAAGTGGCATCTCCCCTTACTCATGCCTACCCGGTTTTCAGTAGATACGGTACTATCTTTACTGCTATCCATAGCCCCTCTATTTAGTATTGACTAAGCCCATGGAACAATGTGGAAGCTTCAAAAATTCAGCAATAGGCTTTGTGCCTTAACCGGAAGAGTAATCCAAAGCATTTCCCATTGAGCTTTAAACCTGAGACCCGCGGGGCTTTCTAAATCAGTCACCCCACACCTGTCTATTCTCATTTGTCGCACCATTTGTGCACGCCATGTCTGTAAGGGGGGTATTTCTTTTGCCCTCCAGAATTGCAGTATTGTGGTTATTCCAAAATATATGGCCATCTTTGCAAATGCCCTAAAACCCTCAGTGGCCTCTGCTGTTAGCTTAAAGCGGTTAAATAAAATTAGGGGATCATAAATGAGGGTGCAATTCCACAGTTGGTTTATTCCCGCTATGATCTGCCTCCAGAACCTCCCCACCAGGGGGCAACCCCAGAACATATGCCCCAGAGAAGCCGCCCCCTGATTACATCTGGGGCAGGCTCCTTCAGTATCAAAACCCGCTCTCCGCGCTCTGTGAGGGGATATGTGTGTTCTCAACAGCCATCTATATAACCTCTCTCTCTGGGGTATAGAAAGTCGTTGCTTATACATAGTTTTCAAATATGATCTACATTCTTCCTCTGTAAATGTGCAGCCCAGATCCCCTGACCATTCCCGTGCAATCTGTCTGAAATCTAGTTCTGCTGTTGTGTCCTTCAATTGTCGATGATGGAATCTTAATGGTATTGAGAGTTGCGCTCCCAGAGTAAACTCCTCTGAGAGAACCTCCACCACATCCTCCGTGAGGTCCGTCCACTCTAGGGAAGCAACATAGTGACTCAGTTGATGATATGCAAATTGATATGTCAGGGGGATCCCGTACCTGGTCTGGAGCTCTGAGTATGAGAGAATTTGTCCCTGTTCCGTGACTATGTGTGCCAGGTATATCATCCCTTTCTGCGCCCACCTACTAAAAATGCTAGCCCCTTGGCCTGGAGGGAACGCCGGGTTATCGCATATGGACAGCCAGGGGGACGTTCGGGCAGAGAAGTGATATCGTCTACACACCCATCTCCACGTTTCCCTGAGGGACTTCAAAAGGGGGTGCCTTCGGAACGCTCCAATGGGCATTGTCGTCCCAGAATGAAGTAGGTGACTAAAGTGTACGTTTGGGAACATCGACGTCTCCACTGGCATAATGGAAAACTCAGATGTCCCTCGATACCAATCATTTATGTGTCTCATGGAACTTGCGATTGCCAGGAATTTGATGTTCATGAGTCCCATGCCACCCCCCTCCCTTGGGGCTGTCATCAAATGATATGGAATTCTCGGTTTCTTCCCCTGCCAGAGGTACTTTTGAAGTAGACGTTGCAAAGACTTTTCATCCTTGCGTTTTAAAAACAATGGCAACTGTTGGAAGACGTATAGCCATTTGGGGGCAACCATCATATTGAACAGCGCTATTCTACCCCAAATTGTAAGTGGTAATTCCCTCCACATAAACAGCTTATTTCTAGTCATCTCCATCAACGGGCCTATGTTCTCTTTATATAGGGAGGCCCCATCTCTAGTTATGTACACTCCTAGATATTTCATTTTTGTTGTCTCCCATCTAAGTGAAGTCTCTCCTTGCCAGTCTAATTTTATGTCACTATCCATGGACATCGCGCAGGACTTAGAGAGGTTAAGGCCAAACCCTGATAATTGCCCGTACTCCTTAATCAGTGCCAGGGCAGTCTTAAAGGACTCTTGCGGGTTAGTTAATACCAGTAGGACGTCATCAGCATAAGCTAAGGCTCGAACTTCTTGTTCTCCTAATTTCACCCCCTTAATTCCCGGGTCTGTATTTAGTAGGCGTAATAATGGTTCTAATGTAAGATCAAACAAAAGCGGGGATAGAGGACAGCCCTGTCGCGTTCCCCTACCTATTGGGAACCCCTCTGAAATCCCCCCATTTGCCGTGACATGGGCTTCCATACCGGAATATAGGGCCCCTATGATTTGCTTCATTTCTGCAGGGATTCCTATCCAGTCTAGTATGCAAAACAGGAAGGTCCACTCTACCCTGTCAAAGCCTTTGTGGCATCTAGGCTCACCAGTATCCCAGGGATCTCCTCATGCCGACACCTTGCCATTGTCAGTAAAACTCTTCGAATATGTGTCACCGAGTGCCTTTTAGGGATAAATCCCACTTGTGTAGGTTCAATCACACTGGGCAGACACGCGTTGAGCCGAGTGGCCAGGATCTTTGCTAACAGCTTGCTATCGACATTAATCAATGAGATAGGCCTATAGGATTCGGGCTCCTCCTCACATTTCCCCGGCTTCAACAATAGTGATATAGAAGCAGTGTTTTCATGCAATGGGAATCTTCCCCCTCGAATTACCGCCTGGTGATATTCAAATAATGGGCATAGCAACTGGGGCTGAAGTATTTTGTAAAATTCTCCTGAATACCCATCCATCCCGGGAGCTGAGAAAGACTTTAGCCCTTTTATTGCTTCAGACAGTTCTTTAAGCTGAATGGGGGCCTCTAGACCTGTTATTTCAGACTCTCCCAATTTTGGCATTTTTGCCCTACCGAGAAAGTCATTTATAGGGGCCTCCGTGGTTGGCCGATTGGCCCTGTAAAGGCTACTGAAATGCTCCTGTAATATTTGGAGGATCTTATCTGGGTCATTAGTAAGGCCTCCCTTCTTTTCCTTCAAGGCCGATATTGTTCTATTTCCTTCCCGCTTTCGAACTATCCGGGCCAGCATACCCCCTGCTCTGTTTCCATATCGATGGAACTTGTATTTTTGGAAAGTTCTGTTCTGCAATGTTCTTTCATTCAATAGGGAGTTTACTGCGGCCTGTATGGACAGATAAGCCTCTCTAGTAGTCTCGGATTGCCGTTCTATATACTGACGTCTAGCATTCCGTAGCCGTCTATTCAATTGTAAAAGGCTAGCTGCATTCTTTTTCCGTTTACTTGCTACATATGCTATTAGATCCCCCCGCAACACTGCCTTTCCAGCACACCAAAACAACTGTGGGTTCGTTTTGTGGTCTTTATTGAACAACTCATATTCTTCCCATTTTTTCACTAAGAATTTTTGAAAAGATTTATCCTTTACTAGGTGGCCGGGGAACCTCCACCGTCTGGTCGGCTGAAAGCCTCCTGGGGCCTCCAGCTCCAACCATACGGGGCTGTGGTCAGATATCAAAACCTCCTCTATTTTCGTGTCTCGTGCACAGTGAAACAAGGTTGCTGAAATAAATATGTAGTCTAATCTTCCCCATGTCCCATGGGCCCTGGACCGGTGTGTGTAATCTCTTTGATCCGGGTGTAAATTTCGCCATGCGTCCACTACAGATAGAGAATTGGTGAACTCACTTAACATCATTGATCCCCTCCGGCCTTCCACTCCCCTGCCGCCCTCCCCCGAATAATCCATCTTGGGGTCTATGGATATGTTCATATCCCCTGTTACAATCAGGTGCTTGTCTTCGTATGGTATCAGCCTCCTCAACAACCCGGGGAAGAAGGAACTATCTGGAGGGGTAGGAGCATACACATTCAGTAAATATAACTCCCTCCCTTGTAACCATAACTTAACCAGTAGGAATCGCCCTTTGGGATCGTGGAGGATCTTTTCTGCCTTACAGGCCAGTCGGCGATGAATACATATTGCCACTCCTCCCCTTCGCCCGTCTGGGGATGCATATATTACCTGTCCTATCCACCCCTGTTTAAGTTTTTCATGCTCTGCTGCCGTCAACTTTGTTTCCTGCAAACATGCTATGTCAACATTGAGGTGTTTTAAGTGTGCTAGAATCTTTTTCCTTTTAATGGGAGACGTGATGCCACCCACATTCCAAGTGACTATTTTACAGTGTGTGATTGTGTAGATTTGCTTTTATTCCAATATGTATTCTTGAAGAACTTAGCCCCTGGGTCCCAGCCCTTCCCCAGTGGCTTTATACTCTTTCCTTCCTCTATAGACACACAATTCTTATGCATTCCTTCTTTTTGCCTAACCCGTGTGTGTGACCTTATTCTTTTAGCTCTGGAACACCCTCCCCCCCTGAGACCTTGATTCGTTCCAGGTCTCCGTCTTCCCCTCCCCGTATCCCTCCCATTGCCTGATCCCCCCTCCCTTCCAGCCCTTGTCATGACTTCTATGCTTCCAGGTGACATATTGCCGCTATGAAGTTTCCCCTCCCCCCCCCACCCCCTCTCCCCGTTCTTAATGGGAGCTCCCCCCCTTTTTTGATCGGGTCAGTTCTAAAATGGCCCTTGAACATGTAAACTCCCTTCACCAATAGTCTTGTCAGTCAAACATATATTACATTATCACTTTATCTATGTAACTCCAGTAAATGTCTCACCCAACCTGAGTAAATCACATCATCGAGTCTTTCTCTTATACTTGCAAAGGTTACGCAGGTCATCATCAAGAGTCCTCTGTTCTCACAGTCAGGTTGGTGCAGCATCCAGTGCCTGTAATTCAGTGTCTATAAATTGTTGAGCCTCTTGGACTGATTGGAAGGAGCGCCATTTGTTTTCATGCTGGATCTTTAAAACAGCTGGGTAAAGCAGCAAGAATCTTGTTTTCCTGTTGACCAATGTCGTGCAAAGCGGATGAAATCTGCGCCTTTGTTCTTGCACTCCTGCGGAATAATCCTGAAATATTCTTATCTGGTTTCCGTCATATCTCAAGGTGTCTCTCTTTAGACGGAAGCCCCTCATAATTTCTTCTTTGTGCAAGTAATTGTGGAACCAATCTGGGTCTTTGTTGTCCTTGCTGCCATCGGCCTAGTCTGTGTGCCCTTTCAATGCACAGTTCTCCGTAACTATCAGACAGCCAGTTCCTTTTTAAGCCATTGCTCCAACACGTGTCCCAGGGTTTTTTCTGGGATTGCTTCTGGCAGGCCCACAATTCGCAAGTTGCATCTTCTTGCTCTATTCTCCATGTCTTCGATCTTGTCTTGCTGTGCTTTGAGTTGCTCTACCATCCGGGTTATATCCTGGGTGTTCTGTGCTCTGGTATCTTCCAGAACAGATATTCTGCTTTCCGCTTCTCCCAGCCTCCTTACCGTTTCTGCCATATTAGCTTCCATAGTGCTCATTTGGCGTTCTAGCAAGTCAAATCTGGGGTTAAGTGCAGCACTTACTGCCATAGTGATTTGGGCCAATTGTTTTTCAGAAAAGTCCCCAAGTTTTTCAAGTTTTCCTTCCGCCATTTGTGCCCCTGCGGGTACAGGAGAATTTTTCCCCTTGTCATATTTGGTGCCACTTCTAGTTGTGCCAGCAGATTTAGGCCTCAGGTACTGCTCCATGCAGTCTGTGTTTCGCTCTGCGTTGAGTTTTATGTGCCTGCACTGCGAGGTTGGCTCTCTTATCTGGAAATGTCCGATGGACCGAGGACCCTATGTCCAATGTGCACTGTTGTTCCACCTTCTGTAACAGTTTAAATACTATGAGCAGGGTAACGTTCTCTTTGATTTGATTCTTTATCCAACGTATACTATAGAATCAATCTGCGCTCAGTTCTTCACCCTTGCTCGCAGTTGTCTTATCTATGGAGTTCCGGGTGATTGTTTCAACAAATTCTTTAGCTTACCCCAGTCACCATTGTGTCACTGCTTCTCTGTTACACTGTGTTTGACTTATTTTCCCTTCCGGCTGTGGGAATGGTGAATGACCGGGCTCTTCGAGTCGGGGGGGAGCAGCAGGGAGGAACTATCGCTCGGTTGCCTCTACTTTTACCGGCTGTCTCTGCTTCTGCGCTCGTTTCCTTACCAGGCCGCCTACTGCCGCTTATTCATGCTGCCGCTTATTCCTCTGCCCGCTCTGAAATTCTTTCCGGCCGCCATCTTGAATCGCGGCGCACGCGGTGCAATTAACTTCGGCCACGGTTTTGTGGGGCACATCAGCGGGTTCCTGCCTGTGTCTCCGTGCTCTCGGGGACCTTATGCAGCGTTGTTTGCCGCGGGTAAGCCCCGGTAGGCGGGGGGATGAGAGGATCCCTCGTGCGGCGTTGCGGAGCTCTCTAATCGGCGGCCATCTTCCCGCTCGGCTCCGCCGGAAGTCTCGTTAAAGGATTTAAAGTGTACTCATTCCAATTACAGGGCCTCGAAAGAGTCCTGTATTGTTATTTTTCATCACTACCTCCCCGAGTCGGGAGTGGGTAATTTGCGCGCCTGCTGCCTTCCTTGGATGTGGTAGCCGTTTCTCAGGCTCCCTCTCCGGAATCGAACCCTGATTCCCCGTTACCCGTGGTCACCATGGTAGGCACGGAAAGTACCATCGAAAGTTGATAGGGCAGACATCCGAATGGATCGTCGCCGTCACGGGTACGTGCGATCGGTCCGAGGTTATCTAGAGTCACCAAAGCAGCCAGGGGGGCAAGCCTCCGGATCGGTTTTGGTCTAATAAATGCACGCATCGCGGGAGGTCAGCGCTCGTCGGCATGTATTAGCTCTAGAATTACCACAGTTATCCAAGTAACAGATGGAGCGATCAAAGGGACCATAACTGATTTAATGAGCCATTCGCAGTTTCACTGTACCGGTCGTGCGTACTTACACGTGCATGGCTTAATCTTTGAGACAAGCATATGCTACTGGCAGGATCAACCAGGTAGCCGCCGCAGCGCCGGACGCACCCCCCCCCCAGGAGAAGGGGGACGGCCAGAACGGCTCCGGCCCGGCCTCCACTCCACAGCAGAAGGCCGGCGCCTCTGCGCAGCTGGCGGCAGGAAGGAGGTGTCAGCACGCGGGGTTCACCCGACAGGGAACCTCGCCCATGGAGAGAGACACACATCACCGGCAGCCAGAGGAACGCATTTCACCCGGGAGGGGCGCATGAGAGGGCAGACGGGCCCAGACCCCGCTCCCAGAGAGCTCTCGGACACCTGCACGGAGACTGCCGGACACCTCGGCCTCGCCCGAGACCGTGGGCTACCCTCAGAGGGAGCCCTCCCCAGAGGACCCGAACAGGTAGGGAGAAACCACATCGCCTGAACACCGGACTAGCCGGCCCGCGAGGGAGCTCCCCGTTCGGGTCTGAAGTGCCAAATCGATCGGTGGGCATGAGAGAGGAAAAGCAGACAAGAAGGAAAAAAATCACTCTCGCCTACTGGAAGAGAAATAGAGAAACAAAGAGTCTAGTACAGAAACAGGCAGGCACGCCTCTCTGCCGCCACACTGTCAAAACAAAAAGTCAGGGCTCTCACTCTGAAGTGGGCATCCCAGGCTTTCGTTCCAACCTCCCAGAGCAGGTCCTAGCCCTCATTTGTGCTGCTTGGGAGCGCCCCCCGGTGGGCACACACCAGGGGCAGGAAGGTCCCGCTCGGGGAGTCCAGGGACAGCCCTCGGAGGGCTGTCTGGCTCTCTGGACCTTCTCTCCCCTTGCTGGCGCCTTCCATGCATGGCCATTCTTTCTGTGGCCCCTGAGCGCCCTCCGCAGCTGGTTCTGACGGCGGCGGGCAATGCCCTTCTGGACTAGCCACGTGCAGGTCCCTCTGAGCCCAGGCAGGCTTCTCGGTCGAGGCGCCCCGGTCGGCGGCGAGCACCACCAACATAGTAATCCGGAGAAACCTCTCCGACCTGTTGGAAGGAAAAGTCGCCCCCCCCCCCCCTCCCCTGGAGGGGAGAGTCTCGGCTTTCCTAGCCAACCCTGTGGATCTGCTGCCTGCCTGCAGGGAAGCAAAAAAGAACCCTTTCCGACTTCCATAGCGGGCGCCCTCCGGTGGCCACATGCGGTATTGCTCCCGGTCAACACTTTGCTGAAATTTTGCAAAGAGCCATCGAGAGCACCGGGGATGCTCCCGCCGACCCTCCCGTTCTGTTGCCACGCGACCAAGGGGTGCGACGTCTCGTTGGTTAACGGTCCACAGGCGGCACAGGTGCGGAGGAAAGGCGATTACAGTGTGCCATGGAGCAACGCAAAAGTAAGACTTTAACCTTGTGTGAAAGAATAGAAGTGCTGAAGAAATTAAAAAACGGGCAGAGCCAGGCATCTATTGCCCGAGAATATGGTGTGAACCCCAGTCAAATTTCGCGAATCTCGAAGCGGGAACACCAGATTCTGGGAGACTGGCGAAGCAACAGAAACCCACAACGGAAACGTAAGCGGGCGGGAAAGGCTGAGGAGGTTGAGGAGGCTCTCCTTCGGTGGTTTTCACAGGTCAGGAGCAGACAGTTTCCTGTAAGCGGTCCGCTGCTCATGGAGAAAGCTGGCCAGTTAGCTGGCTGGCTGTCTTGGGCTAAATGAGTTCAAAGCCACTGTCGGGTGGCTGGAAAGGTGGAAAAGAAGGAACAATATCACATTTAAGAAGCAGCACGGTGAGAGGCAGGATGCTGATGACTCGGGGGCTGAAAATTGGGTGGTGTCGGTCCTTCCTTCCATCCTGAACGAGTATGCACCTCGGGACATTTTCAACGCCGATGAAACCGGCCTCTACTGGCGGGCCATTCCTGATGGCACACTGGCATTCAAGCAGGCCACACCTACGGGAAGCAAAGCGTCCAAGGAACGACTGACCATCCTCCTATGCTGCAATATGGATGGGGGTGAGAAGCTGGAACCCCTGGTCATCGGGAAGAGCAAACAGCCCCGTTGCTTCAAGAACGTGAAGCGGCTCCCTGTGTCATACCGGGCGAATGCCAATTCGTGGATGACTGGGAACCTTTGGAAGCAGTGGCTAAAGGATTTAAACACCAGAATGAGGGCACAGAAGCGTCCCATTTTGCTGCTCTGCGACAATTCTGCTGCTCACAATGCTCCTGCCAGGCTGTCTCATGTTAAGCTGGTCTTCCTGCCTCCAAACACTACCTCGCTGATCCAACCATTGGATCAGGGCATCATAGCCAATTTTAAAGCCCATTATCGTGCTCTTCTTCTAAGGCGTCTGATGGGCCTTATGGACGGACAGACTGGTGATAACAAACGTGCCATTGAACTGTCCCTGTTGGATTCCCTGCACCTGCAGAAAGAAGCCTGGAATTGGGTCACACAGGCAACCATCATCAAATGCTACAGGCGGGCACGCTTTTTCAAGGATGCGGGCAGGGACCAAACGGATGCAGCCATGGCCAGCGTGGCAGATCAACAAGCTGCTGACATCCCAGCCGGTCTTAGCAAAGAGCAGTTCCACCGATACGTAGCTGTCGATTGCAGTATACAGACAGCCGGTGACAGCACGGATGTCGAGCTCTGCGCCTGCAAGCAGGCAACGGCCACTGATGAAGCAAGCGATCAGATGAGCAGCGAGGCACCGATCCAACAACCTCCTGCCATTTTCGCTACAGCACTGGAGGGTCTCAGCACCATTAGGGCCTACCTGGAGAACACTGGGTGTCAGAGCTATGAACGATTTTACCGTCTGGCAGACTTAATCTACGAAACCCAAAGACACCGTAGTGTGCAGAGGACTATCACTGACTATTTTAAGAAAGCCAAATAACAGAGACTGTATTGAGTGTACATTTAATAAACAGTACTGTTCCTATGTTTATCAGATGTCAAGCTTCTTTGGCTCACAACGGTTAAGCGCACGCTCCTGTTAACTGCATCTATTTCTTCGGTCCCAGGCCCTTGCACTTAAGCGGATTGCACTGTATATATATTCACTTTCTCCGAGGACAAGCAGGCTGCTTGTTCTCACATGTGCCCTAGCAACTAGGCTCACTCAAAACAAATAACATTGGTCAATTGGGCCTCGCAATGGCGAGGACATAGCATAGATTGACCTGAAACCATAACAACTAACTGAAAGTGCAGCCTGGAACGGAACAAAAATGGGTCTAGGGGGGTGGAGTTGGATTCTAAACCCCGAACAGATTCTGCAGCACTGACTGCCCAAACCGACTGTCGCGTCGGGTATCCTGCTGAAGGCAGTAGTGAGATGTGAATGTGTGGACTGATGACCACGTTGCAGCCTTGCAAATCTCTTCAACAGAGGCCGACTTTAAGTGGGCCAATGACGCAGCCATGGCTCTAACATTGTGAGCCGTGACATGGCCCTTCAGAGTCAGCCCAGCTTGGGTGTAAGTGAAGGAAATGCAATCTTCTAGCCAATTGGAGTGTGCGTTTTCCGATGGCGACTCCCCTCCTGTTGGGATCAAAACAAACAACTGGGTGGACTGTCTAAAGGGCTTCGTCCGCTCCATGTAAAAGGCCAATGCTATCTTGCAGTCCAGAGTGTGCAAACTGCTTTTGCCAGGGTGGGTATGAGGACGGGGAAAGAATGTTGGCAGGACAATTGACTGGTTAAGATGGAACTCCGACACCACCTTTGGCAGGAACTTATGGTGCATGCGGAGGACTACTCTGTTCTGATGAAACCTGATATAAGTTGCATGCACTACCAAGGCCTGAAGCTCACTGACTCTACGAGCTGAAGTAACAGCCACCAAGAAAACGACCTTCCAGGTCAAGTACTTCAGATGGCAGGAATTCAGTGGCTCAAAAGGAGCTTTCATCAGCTGGGTCAGAACGACGTTGAGATCCCATGACACTGGTGGAGGTTTGACGGGTCTTTTACAAAAGCAAACCTCTCATGAAGCGAACAACTAAAGATGGTCCAGAGATAGGCTTACCCTCTACATGGCGGTGATAAGCACTAATCGCACTAAGGTGAACACCTTATGGAGTTAGTCTTGAGACCAGACTCTGACAAGTGTAGAAGGTATTCAAGCAGGGTCTGCGTAGGACAAGAAAGAGGATCTAGGGCCTTGCTGTCACACCAGACGGCAAACCTCCTCCATTTGAAAGAGTGACACATCTTCGTGGAGTCCTTCCTGGAAGCAAGCAAGACTCGGGAGACACCCTCTGAAAGACCCAAGGAGGCGAATTCTAAGCTCTCAACATCTAGGCCATGAGAGCTAGAGGTTGGGATGCAGAAGCGACCCCTCGTTCTGAGTGATGAGAGTTGGAAAGCAGTCCAATCTCCACGTTTCTTCGGAGAACAACTCCAGAAGAAGAGGGAACCAAATCTGACGCGGCCAGAAGGGTGCAATCAAGATCATGGTTCCACAGGCTTGCTTGAGTTTCAGCAAAGTCTTTCCTACTAGAAGTATGGGAGGATACGCATACAAAAGGCCTGTCCCAATGTAGGAGTGTCACGTATACACAGCAGGAACCTGGGTTTGTGAGCCCTTGGGCCACTGCCGAGGAGCGGCAGCGGCAGGAGAATCACCCCAACACCAGATAAGGCAGACCGGAATTGGAACACAGTGGACTGGAGTAAAGCTTCACCTACACTTGGCCACCTTTCACCAAGAGTTGAGCTCTGGACTTCAGGCGGCCGGTAGGACTTGCAGGACAAGGCAGGACACAGCAGCAAGCTGACAAATACCAGAAACACTAGAAACACGCTGGGTTCCAGGAAGAACAGCAGGCAAACGAACAATCCAGAAACAAGTCGGGTCAGGGCAGGCTGTAGACAGAAGAATAGTCCAATAAACAATCCGGGTCTGGGCAGGCAGAAGAATAGTCCAATAGACAGTCCGGGTCTGGGCAGGCGGCAGGCAGAAGAATAGTCCAATAACAAGCAGAGTAAAAGTCACCAACACGAAAAGCACAAAAGCACTGCAACACTTCACACCAAAGGAACGCCTCTGAAGAACACTGTTGCAAGGCAACTAGGAACCTTACCAGGTGGTTAATAAAGGCAGGTCACAAGGGAGTTCACCAGGTATGGGTGCTGCTTGGTTCCAAAAAACTCCCAAAACAATCTGGAGAGCTGGACGATCTGGACCGGACCAGCATATCTTCTGGAACACAGGAAACGGTAAACCATCACTTCGCAGCATTCCCCAGGTCTAAACCCCGGGGACCGAGGTGACTGCGAGCCAGGGACCTGGGCACAACCGTGACAAGGAGAAAGGCATCTGACGCTAGTCTGTCCTTGGCCTGAAGCCTGGAACAGAACTGAGGGACCTTGTGATTGATCTGAGTGGCAAAAGTTCCACGAAGGGGGTGCCCCACGCTCGGAAGATCTTGCGGACTACACCCATGTTCAGTGACCACTCGTGAGGTTGTATTTTCCTGCTCAACCTGTCGGCCAGATAAGTGGCTTGGAGAAACATGCCGTGACAGCGAGCCCAAAGCCACATCTGGACAGTTTCCTGACACGGAGGGCAAGATCTGGTGCCCCCCCTGCTTGTTGGTGTAAAACATGGCAACCTGATAGTCTGTCTGAATTAAGATTACTTGGTTGGACAGCCGATCTCTGAAAGCCTTTAGAGCGTTCCAGATCGCTCTTAATTCCAGGAGGTTGATCTGCAGGCCTTTTTCCTGAAAGGACCAGGCTCCCTGAGTGTGGAGCCCATCTACATGAGCACCCCATCCCAGGAGAGATGCATCCGTCGTCAGCACTTTTTGTGACTGAGGAACTTGGAATGGTCGCCCCATGGTCAAATTGGATCGAATCGTCCACCACCGAAGAGAATTCCAAAAGTCTGTGGACAGTTGGATTACATCCTCTAGATCCCCCGCAGCTTGAAACCACTGGGAAGCTAGGGTCCATTGAGCTGATCTCATATGTAGACGTGCTATGGGCGTGACATGAACTGTGGAGGCCATGTGCCCCAGAAGTCTCAACATCTGCCGAGCCGTGACCTTCTGAGACGCTCGAACCATGGACACCAGGGACAGAAGGTTGTCTGCCCTTGCCTTGGGGAGATAAGCTCGAGCTGTCTGAATGTTCAGCAGAGCTCCAATGAATTCCAATTTTTGGACTGGTTTGAGATGGGACTTGGGATAATTTATGATGAACCCCAGTAACTCCAGCACCTGAATAGCCATTCGCATGAACTCCAGAGCACCCTCCTTCAAGGTGCTCTTCACCAGCCAATCGTTGAGATAAGGAAACACATGCACTCCCAGTCTGCATAGTGAAGCTGTGACTATAGCTAGGCATTATGTAAACACTATGGGCGCAGACGCCAGGCCAAAAGGCAGTACACGGTATTGAAAGTGCTGAGTTCCCAGCTGAAATCGAAGATACTTCCTGTGAGCTGGAAGTATCGAGATGTGTGTGTTAGCATCCTTTAAGTCCAGAGAGCATAGCCAGTCGTTTTCCTGAATCATGGGAAGAAGGGTGCCTAGGGAAACCATCCTGAACTTTTCTCTGACAAGAAACTTGTTCAGGGCCCTCTGTTTTCTTTTGCACAAGAAAGTACCTGGAATAGAATCCCAGCCCTTCTTCCCCTGGTGGTACGGGTTCGACCGCTTGGGCCTGTAGAAGGGCAGAGAGTTCCTCTGCAAGAACCTGCTTGTGCTGGGAGCTGTAGGTCTGAGCTCCCGGTGGGCAATTTGGAGGCTTGGATTCCAGATTGAGGGTATACCCAAACCGGACAATTTGAAGAACCCACCAGTCGGAGGTTATAAGAGGCCACATTTGGTGAAAAAACATTAACCTCCCCCCAACCGGCAAGTCGTCCAGTACAGACACGTTTATTGAGGCTATGCTGAACTGGAGAACCGCAGTGGACTTAGGCACACGCTGTTGACGAGAACGAGCGCACTGGGACTGAGCCTGGGCAGGCTGCCGAGAAGGAGTGTACCTATGCCTAGCATAGGAATAGGGAGCACTCCTCTTCCCTCCAAAAAACCTCCTAGATGAGGAGGTAGAAGCAGAAGACGCCCGGCAGGAGAGAGAATGCATAGCATCATTGTGCTTCTTGAGCTGGTTAACCAGATTCTCTACTTTCTCACCAAAAAGGTTATCCCCCTGGCAAGGAGCATCCACCATCCGCTGCTGGACCGAATGATCCAGGTCAGAGACTCTCAGCCATGAGAGTCTGCGCATCACTATACCCTGGGCAGCGATCCTGGATGCTACATCAAAAGTGTCAAACGTACCCCTGGCCAGGAATTTGACACGCCTTCTGCTGCCTGACCACCTGGTGAAAAGGCTCGGCCTGCTCCGGAGGGAGTGCATCAACCAAGCTTAACAGTTGCCTCACCGAGTTCCGCAATTGGATGCTCGTGAAGAGCTGGTATGTCTGGATTTTGGCAACGAGCATAGCGGCCTGATACACCTTCCTCCCAAAAGAGTCCAGGGTTCTAGATTCTCTGCCTGGGGGCACCGAGGCATAGTCCCTAGTACTCTTGGCTCTTTTGAGAGCGGAGTCCACCACCATGGAATTGTGAGGTAGCTGAGACCTCATCAATCCAGGCTCCCCGTGAATCCAATGTTGGGACTGTCTTTTTCAGGATCACAGGATTAGACAGAGGGAACGACCAGTTTCGCATAAGAACTTCCTTGAGAACATTATGCAAAGGGGCAGTTGCAGCCTCTCTAGGCGGAGAAGGATAATCCAGGACCTCAAGCATCTCAGCCCTGGGCTCATCCTCAACCTCCACAGGGAAAAGAATACCGTAGCCATTTCCCGGACAAAAGATGTAAAGGACAGACTCTCTGGTGGAGATATTCTCCTTTCTAGTGGAGGGGAAGGTTCAGAAGGAATCCCATAGGACTCGTCAGATGAAAAGTACCTGGGATCCTCCTCTTCCTCCCACAAACGCTCATTTTCAGTATCAGACAAGACATCTCTCAGAGCAGTCCGAAACTGAGCCTGCCTTGACGCCGAGGAACGATGTCCTTGATGTCAGTGCTGAGAAGTTGACGCCCGCCTGGACTCCTGTGAAGCTTCCTCCACCGACATTGAAGGGATGTCGACCTGGGTGGCAGCCGACACCGATGCCGCAGGCAGCACCAAGGTCAGGGACCTCACCACAGGCAAAGGGCCAGATGCCACTGCAGCAGACGCCCGTCATCGAGACTCCTCGGTACTGATGAGAAAGACGTGGCATCCTCACATCTCCTCAGGGCCGGGTCTGACAAAGGTCGGTCCTGGGGGGCCTGCATAACAGGAGGCCTCGAGACAGGTTGGAGACCCACTCATTGCCTTGCTGCTCCCAGCACGAGTTGGTTGTTCCGCACCCATTACCTTTGCTCCCGACGTCGATGCATCCCTCGATATCGATGTTGACGATGACGACCTTGGTACCGATGTCAACGTTGAAGGACCGGACCGAGCCCCAAAAAGCTGCTCTCTTTGGGCTTCTCGAGACGCCTGGGTCTGTTTCTTCATGCGAAGACACAGACTGCAAGCGGCTGGGCTATGGTCGGACCCAAGGCACTGGATACACCAAGCATGGGTATTGGTACACGAGATGGTCCAGTTGCACCGAGTACAAAGTTTGAAGCCGCTGGGTGTCTTCGATGACATGGAAGAAAAAACAGCCTCGGCAAAATCAAAAGACGCGATTGTGCCTTTGAACAGAAGAAGAGCACAAAAGAAAAGGGGTAAGACCCGACCGAGTTGCCTAAAACACGGCCGCTTCGAACAAGATGTCTAAAAAACTAAGAAAAATACAGGAAGGTAAAAGTTTTTTTTTTTTTTAAGAAATGACGCAAATCGTCGAAAGAGTCTGTCTGGGCCAAAAAACAAAGAGACAAACCGAAGTACGCTGTCTCTCCACCATGGACAAGAAAAAACTGAGCGGGAACGCTCACGCGACGGGCAGGAAGTCGTCTGCGCATGCACGGTGCGCGCACCAGAAGGCTCTGGCAAAACTTTCTTATTTTTGCTCTGAAAAAGTTTCCCGTTTCCTGGGCCGCTGTGGACACCGACCCTTGTAAGGAAAGCAAATAAAAGTAAGGGGAAAAGGAGACTGCTTTGGTTCGCAAAAGTTGTAGCCTTTACAAACTACAGGAGATTGCAAAAAGAGGAAGACTGGCAACAATATATAGAAAAGCTAAGAGAAGCTGGTAGAGTAGTCAGGAATCAAAGATGCAAATGGAAGAAAAAATAGCCAATATAGTAAAATGAGGGGGATGAGATATTAATAGATGCATAAGTGGCATTGTGAGACTCAAAGGGAAGGGAGCAGGACCACAGAAGACAAACACAAATAGGAATAGAAGGGTGGTAGTCCCTGAACGATAGTTTGTGAGGAGCTGGCTAAACTGAAGATGGAAAAAGCAATGGAGCCAGATGGCATACATACAAGGGTGCTGAAGGAACTTAGGGAAGTTCTAGCGGCTCTGCTGACTGACCATATCAATGCTTCTCTAGAGTTAGGAATGGTCCTGGAGAAGAGCAGATGTGGACCCTCTCCACAAAAGCAGAAGTAAGGAAGAGGTTTGGAGCTACAGGCTAGTAAGTCTGACTTCTGTGGTAAGTAAATGAATGGAAACAGAATAGCAAATGTTTTTGGAATTCAGTGGATTACAAGACCCGAGGCAACATGGCAGGTCTTTTCAGACAAATCTGATTAATTTTTTTGACTCGATGACCAGAGAGTTGGATAGAGGGTGAGTACTAGATGTGGTGTATTTAGATTTTAGAAAAGCCTTTGGCATGGTTACATATAAGTGACTAATAAATAAACTAAGTGCCCTCGGTATGGGCCTCAAAGTGACTAACTGGGTTAGATTGATTGGAAGGCAACAGAGGGTAGTGGTAAATAGCGCTCATTCTGAGGAAAACTGTTAACAGTGCAAGTTCAGTTCTTGGGCCTATTCTTTTTAACATTTTTGTAAGCGATTTTGCTGAAGGGCTGTCTGGTAAGGTTTGCCTCTTTGTGAAGGATATTAAAATTTGCAATAACGTAGACACCCCTGATGGTGTGGATAGCATAAGGAAGAACTTAATGAAGCTAAAGGCATGATCTGGGATTTAATGTTAAAAAATTAAGGGTTGCAAAAACCTGAGAGAATGGTACAGTTTAGGGGGTGAAGAACTTTTGTGCACAGAGGAGAGGGACTTGTGGTCATATGTGATGATCTTAAGGTGGTCAAACAGGTAGAAAAGGCGACAGCGAAAGCTAGAAGGCTGCTTGGGTGCAGAGGGAGAGGAATGGCCAGTAGGAAAAAGGAGGTGGTGATGATCTGGTGAAGACCATTCTGGAGACCGTACCTTCAAAAAGACAAACAGAAGGGAATGGAATTGGACTTTTGTTTTTTGCAACTACAGGTACTTATTTGTACTTGTGACAATGGAGGGCTAAGTGACTTGCCCAGAGTCTCAAGGAGCTGCAGTGTAACAACATAAGCATTGCTATACTGGGACAAACTGAAGCTCCATCAGTCTCAGTATCGTGTTTCCAACAGAGGCCAATCAAGGCCACAACAACCTGTCAAGGTCCCAGAACAGTAAAGCAGATTTTATGCTGCTTATCCTAGAAATAAGCAATGGATTTTCCCAAGACCATCTTATGTTTCAATCTTTTTTATTAATTGTACATATATAAACAGTTCAGTATACAAACACCTTATTATGTTGAGCAGTTACAGTTATAATATAACAATTTAGTCTTTCTTACCCACCCTCCAGTTCTATCCCCCCACCTCCCTTCCCAAACCCCTTAATCCTTTAGACCTCCCCCTCTTAAGATTCCTAGTTCGTCAGTACTTAGATGTGTCAGTTTAACACAGAGATCAACCTTTAACTATTCACCAGTCGGCTCCGTGCTGTCGGAGTTAATGTATTCAAGAAAGGGGTCCAACAATTCTGCCAGTTCTCTCCTTTTGGTGACGAGAACGTTTTTATATCCATCCTCTCCATTCTCACTAAGTTAATGATACGTAACCTCCACTGTTGTACTGTAGGCTTTTTATTTGTAATCCACTCCGCTAGGATACACTGTTTGGCTACAATGACCATTTGTCGAATAAAGGCTCTCATGCCCTTTGGGGTTTTAGACGGGAGCAAGAAATGACCAAACAATAGTCGGGCATCCACTCGCCATCAAACCTTCCACAGTCCCGAGACTTGTATGGCTAGAGCAGTCCAGAAGTCTCCAATGTCCTTGCAAGTCCAAAGCATGTGGCCCAGTGTGGCTCCCTCCTCTCCACATTTCGGGTACGAACCCCACAGGGACGACCCCATATGGAATGCCCTTCGCGGGGCTACATATGTCCGCAAAGCAATTTTATACTGCAGTTCCCAATATAATGAATAATTGGTATACTTGCGGATTGACAAGATGTGGTTTTTCAACTGGTCTGGGGTTAATTCAAGCATAAGTTCTTTTCCCCAGACTGATGCCAAATGCTCGAATCTCACCTCTGGGAGTGAATCTTTTATATGTCGGTGATGAAATGTCAGTGGAACCTTTACTTGTGCTTCTAAGGAATAGGCAGAAGAAAGTTCCACTTGAACGTCTTCCGTCAGGTCAGTCCATGACAAAGTGTGGATAAAATGCTGTAGTTGGGCATAATGAAAATAATCTTTCCATGGTGTCAGGTTCTCAGGTTCAGAGCCCGCGGGTCCGGGCTCTGGAGCAAACGTGAGCCCTTGGGCTGCTGCCGAGGAGCGACAGCAGCAGGCAAAACCCACCAACCAACACTGGGTAAGCACACCGGCAGGGACTGCAGGCACTACCCAGTGAACCGGAACACATGGACTGGAATCCCCCGGACTGGAGGACACAGGACTGGAACACTGGACTGCAATCCCCCGGACTGGAGGACACAGGACTGGAACACACTGGACTGGAGCGCACCAGACTGGAACACACACCAGACCAGAACACACTGGACTGGAGCACACTGGACTGGTCCGCACAGCTTCACCTGCGCTTGGCCACTACCCCCCCCCCCCCCCCAAGGGTTGAGCCCTTGGGTTCGAGTGGCCGGCAGGACTTACCGGATACCAGATGACACAGGGACCAGGACTGGAAACAGAAGTACTCCTAAACCTAAACTGATCTAAGTGCTCCCAAGCCCTAACCCAGCAGGAGTGTTCCTAACAGAAAACTGACAAAAGGACTTCCTAAGCCCTATACTAAACAGGAGCTCCTAAGCCCTGCTCAACAAAGGGACTTCCTAAGCCCTAAACTAACAGAGCAGGGAACTAAATACACAAGCTACCACAGGTGCTACTAAGCACCAAGCTACAAGCAGTGCTCTACAACTCTAAACTAACTAAGGTGCTTCTATGCACCAAACAACCAAAAGAGCTCCTAGCACTAAAAGGGAAGACAGGGAAGGCACAAGGAAAAAGCAGGAAAGCAAACACACGCTAGCAAAGGAGCTTCCTAAGCCCCCACGCTACAGCAGTGCACCACCGCACTAACCTAACCCAGGTTCCACTAAGCACCAAGCTACTGACGTACTTCTCACAGCGAACTGAAGTGCCTCTAACAGCACCAAACTCAGAAGTACTTCTAACAGCAAACTGAAGTACTTTCTACAGCACCCAAAACCCAAAAAGCAAAGACTGCAATGCTCCCAATAGCACAAACACCAGAAGTACTTCTAACAGCAAAATCTGAAGTGTTCCTAACAACACCAAACCCTGAAGTACTTCTAACAGCAACAGAGCTTCCAAAGCCCTACACACAGCAATGCTTCCAAACCAAAAGGGAAAAGCAGGAAAGCTAAACACACAAACACCAGTGCAGGGCCGGTCTTAGGCTGAGGCGGCCGCATAGGGCCTCGCGCTTAAGGGGGCCCCGCGCGGCATGCCTCAACTCTGCCTCCAGGCCCGCCCATCCAAGCCTGTCGCTGCCTTTTCTCCCGCCGTCCAGGAGGCAGCAATCAGTGTTGCCTGCCATTGCCTCTGTGTCTGCCCTGAAATTGTGCTGCTCCCCAGGCTCCGGCCTGCTCTTTTTTCACTCGTTGTACAACGCTGCCATTCACACAAGCAGCTCCGCTCCCCTCTGCCGCGTCCATCCGGCCCTACTAAACAGGAAGTGCATCAGAGAGGGACGCGGCAGAAGGGAGGGGAGCGGAGCTGCCTGTGTGAATGGCAGCGCTGCGCAACTACCTGCCCAACTCAATTTCGCAGGTGAGTGAAGCGAAAATTAGGAAAGACACTTGATTGATTCCTGATCGCATTGTCAGGTCCGCGGAGACGGCCCCTGTCTTTTGCACTCCCCGCCCGGGATCCGGCCTGTTGGGGGCTGGGTTGTTGTCGGCTCGGCCCGGGAGGATACATTTAGGAGAGCTCTACGCTCAGGAGATTGCCTTCTGGAAGCTCCACGTTCCGCGCTCCACGCCTCGAGGCCAAGCCCGGCCTGAGAGGAGCTCACCAGGTTTGGAGAGTTGCGGTCGCGGAGGCTCGGTTCTGGGTGCGCAGGGCCTGCGGCATGGTAGTCTTGCCTGCTTCCACGCCATAGCGCCCGACGAGCGGTGAGCCGGAACGTGATCCGCGACGGGTTCGGCGATAACATCTACCCTGGGATTACCCGCTGTTGACAGTGTTGCCAGGTGGGCGGTTTTACCGCCCAATTGGGCGGTTTTCCGCGACCCGCCGCGGGAAATTTTTGCCCGCGGCGGGTCGCGGTTTTTTGGGCTGGTTTTTGTGCTTCGGGCGGTTTTTTCGGCCGCGGGGGGGCGGGGTTAGTGACGTTTTTGGGTGGGGTTAATGACGTTTTGGGCGGGGTTAGTGACGTGGGAGGCGGGGCCGATGACGTGGGAGGCGGGGCCGATGACGGGGAGGCGGGGCCGATGACGGGGAGGCGGGGCCGATGACGTGAGAGGCGGGGCCGATGACGGGGAGGCGGGACCGGTGACGTGGGAGGCGGGGCCGGTGACGGCGGGGGCGGGGTTGTTGACGGCGGGGGCGGGGGTGATGACGCGGGGGTGGGGGTGTCAGGGGCGGGGTTTGTGTTTGGGCGGTTTTTGGGCTGTTTTTTGGGCTCCAGTGGGCTGGAAAAAAATTTTCCACCTGGCAACCCTGGCTGTTGATCATCTCCCACGTGCAAGTCACCCACGCTTGCCCTCACCCCTCTACTAACGGCACCCGCAGTTTTCTTCTCTATAAGCAGCTGTTCGATCCATCACTGCTACGCTTTAAAAATCTGATCTAACAGGCAATCAAATCGCTCTGATAACCCTTGCTGAATTTTGCTCTCTCCCAAAATTCAACATCCAGTACTGTTTTTGTCCTATCAGAGAAATCTTTGTTCTTATACTTGTTTCTCCTGCACACTGGTTCCTGCACTACTGCTACTAGAGGAATCTCTGCTTCCTGATTCGGAATAATACCTTCTCCTAACATCCAGCACTGTATTTGCCCGGCCAGACAAATCTTTGCTCCAGTACCTGTACCTCCTGCACTCTGATTCCTGCACTACCATCAGAGGAATCTCTGTTTCGTGATTCTGAATGTTACTTTCTCCTATCATCCAGCACTGTATTGTCTTGTCAAAGGAATCTCTGTCTCCTGCACTTGAATATTGCATTCTGTTCCTGTACTGTTACCTGCTGAAACTTTGTTCCCTGCACCTGAAAACTGCCTTCTCCATTTATTCAAAACTGTATTACCTTACCAGAGGAATTCACTTGAATTATGCTGACTGTTATTTAACTGATATTTGCTTTAATTGCAGACAATTTTGCTTAGTAGTTGTTATTGAGATCCATTTGATTATAACTGCATTAAAAATTATCTAATCATAACTAGGACCAACCACCATAACACACCTATCAATTAACCTCACATAAATCCTGACTGATACCAAAATGGAAATAACTAAACTGATTCTTATAATCTACTCCTTATCCATGATACATCACATATTAACCACACCCCTTACAGCATACCTACGTTACTCAATATCAATACCTCACCTACCAATATTTTATCTTACCAAAATAAATGTAACCAGATTAATGAAAGATCCACTACATGAAGACAAAATCAATATAAAGGAAAGAAAGGACCAAACATACCTAAAATACAAGATAATTAATACATACAATTTTAATACCTTGGGGTGGAGCTAGGGTGTGGGGTGGGGCTAGGGTAGGTGGAGCTAGGTGGGGCGGGGCTAGGATGGGGCCCCACCAAGTTGGTCTGCACAGGGCCCCGCACTTGCTAAGACCGGCCCTGCACCAGTGCACACTGCATTAACACTAACCTGGACCTTAGCAAAATCAAGCAGGGAAACTAGACATAAAGTCAGAAGTGCACACTGCACCACCCTACCTAAAGCAAACACAACCGTTGCAAAGGCCCTGAAGGAAACAACACCACTTCCTTATCAAGGCCCTCCCTGATGATGTCACACTCCCTAGACCTAGGCAAAAGCACACTGACCCAGAGAGGCCCAACCCACACCAATGCAACACCGTGAAGCACTTGAAGCCAGTACACCCAAAGAGAGGTAGAGCTAACTCAGTCCACCCACACAGCTGTAGTTAGGGTTACCATTCGTCCGGATTTCCCTGCACATGTCCGCTTTTTGAGGGCATGTCCGGGGCGTCCGGCGGATTTTGCCCGCGCCCACGTTTGTCCGGATTTCTGGACGGGTGCGGGCAGGCGCGTGCGTGCAGTGGGCGTGTGGGCGGGCGATCGGCACCGTGGGTCTGGTCTCCCGTCCCCTCCCCTTCCTTACCATGTTCCCTGGTGGTCTAGTGACGTCTTCGGGGCAAGAAAGAGCCCCCTCTTTCCTGCCCGGAGCGCTACCTCCCCTGTCTATCATCCTTCTCGGTCTGGCTGGGGATTCAAAATGACCGCCGAGAGTTGAACTCTCGCGAGGCCGCTTCAAATTTCGGTGGCCATTTTGAATCCCCAGCCAGACCGAGGAGGATGCAGCAGGCAAGGGCAGGCAGCGCTCCGGGCAGGAAAGAGGGGGCTCTTTCCTGCCCCGAAGAGAAGACGCTACTAGACCACCAGGGCTAGATAGTAAGTGAGGGGGGGGGGGGGGGGTATGTGACGGGGGGGAGGGGACTATGTGACGGGGGGGGGCGGAGAATAGGGGCGGAACGAGGACCTGAAGGGGGCGGGGCAGGGGCGGGGTAGGGAGCGTGACATGTGTCCTCTTTTTCAGAGGACACAAAATGGTAACCCTAGCTGTAGTAAAGTAAAACAATTAACCCCATGCTGCTGGAAGCTGCCAGCACAGAGAGACAGAGCCAGCTCAGAAAGGACAGAGAAAAGAAACAGAAGCCAGCTAAGAAGCTGACCCCCAGCAAAGAGGTAAGTTTGAGAGGGGTTCTGACCCCAATCATAACACACGGGATGGAATATTCCTTCTGCAACTCCGAAAAGGGTTTTAACCGCCCCTCTAAAGTCAAAACATGCAATAAGTATACAAGCCCTCATTCTCTCCATCGTGCGAAGATAGGGTATATGCAACCTGGTGGAAATCGCAGGTTCCCGGTAATTGAAAGGAACGGAGTCACCTTTGGAGAGAACTGGTGTAGTTGACATATCCATCTCCACGTCGCTTTTGCAGAGGTCATGATTCCTGTGACTTTCAAAATTCTTGGAGTTCTTCCGCCAGACGTGTGCAGACAATTACTGAAGTGTGTTGGTGAAAGAATCCGTAGTTCTAATTCTGTGTTGGAATAGTCCGACCTAGATCGGAACCAGTCATTGATGTGTCTCATTCCACAAGCAGTCGTTATGCTTTTCATGTTTATTAGTCCCAGTCCCCCATATTCCACTGGAGTACATAGTGTCTTTAACGTTAGTCGTGCCCCTTTCCCTTTCCAGAGGAAACGTCTTAGCATTTTGTTTAGGCTTATCTCTTCTCTACGCCTCAATACCAGAGGTAACACTTGGAAAATGTACAGCCATTTTGGAACTATAAACATGTTATACAATGCTATCCTGCCCGATAGATTCAAGGGGAGAGATCCCACCCATGCAACTGTTGTTGCGTGTCTCGTAACAGCTGCTGTATATTTTGTGTGTATAAGTGCGCTAAGTTCATAGGTAGGAGCACCCCCAGGTATTTTAGGTTCCCTTCAACCAGCTTAAACGGGATCCCTCTCAACTGATGTGAATTTCCTCCCGACGCTATCGAGAGAGCTTGAGATTTAGTGTAATTCAAGACGAAGCCAGCTAAATGTTTGTATATTTTCAAAAGCTCTAACAAGGGATCTAAGGAGCGGTTTACATCGGACATTATTACTAAAATATCATCTGCGTAAGCTAGTATTTTATGTGATGATCTGCCACCCTTGCTCCCTGTAGTGTCGTTGCTAGCTGTAAGTGGCGCAGTAAGGGCTCCAAAGAGAGTACAAACAGCAACGGGGACAGGGGACATCCTTGCTGCGTACCACATTGTATCTCAAATTCTGGCACTAACAGACCATTCACCAAAATAGCGGCTGTCGGTTGATTGTACAATGTATTTACCGCTTGTTGAAACTAGCCCTCAAATCCCATATGCTTTAAGGTTTGAAATAGGAAATCCCAGCTAATCCTATCAAACGCCTTCTCGGCATTTAGACTTAACCGCATTGCAGGGTCTCTCCCTTCCTGACAGTGTGCCATAGCTATTAATGCTTTCCTAACATTTAGTGTCGCATGTCTGCCTCTGATAAACCCAACTTGGTCAGGTCCGATTAGTCTGGGCAAGATTGGGGCTAATCGATCTGCTAAGATTTTAGCTATCAACTTAGTGTCGACGTTTAATAGTGAAATAAGCTTGTAAGACTCGGCCATTTCTGTGGGTTTACCTGGTTTCGGTATAAGCGTAATTGTCGATGTATTTGCATGTAAGGGAAATGCGCCAGTTTCTATGACCTTCTCAAAGTAAAGTAATAACGCATCTCCTGCTTCTGGGGGTAATAGTTTATAGTTCTCTCCTGAGAAGCCATCTGGCCCGGGAGCGGAGTGAAGTTTTAACTTCTTTATAGTAGACTGTATTTCTTTCATAGTCAATGGGCCATTCAATACGTCCCTCTCTGCTGCGGTCAGTTTAGGGAGCTCCGCTTTCCCTAAATAATCCGGAATTCCTTGAGAAGTGGATACGGATTCTCGTTGATACAGTGTGGTAAAGTATGTTGTTAAAATCTGTACTATAGTAGCTGGTTTATTCGTGATCGTCCCCGTATTGTTTCTTAAGGCTGTTATCACTCTAGAACCCCCCCACGTCTTTATGACTCTGGCTAACAGTCGTCCTGGCTTGTTACCATATCTACTCAACTTATATTTCCTGTACATCAGGGAGTATGTTTCTTTCTCATGTAGTAGGGTATTAAGAGATACTTGAATTGTCCGCAATTTTCTAGCGTCTTCTTCGAGGAATTATGTGTGTATGCCCGTTTAGCTTTAATTAAATCACGCTCCAAATGGAGTATGGTTGCGTCTGCCCGTTTTTTCTTTAACGAGACATATGCTATAATATGTCCATTTAATACAGCTTTTGAAGTTGACCAAAACAGTCGGAGTTGACCTTTATGGCCCACATTATCTGCAACAAATTCAGCCCACTTCTCCACAATATAGTTACGGAAGACCAAGACTGTATAAAGATATGCTGGAAATCTCCATCCCGGCCCTCTCTGGTGGTCTACATCAGTTTCTACATCAACCCACACCGGGGTGTGGTCCGAAATCTCTTCTGGACCGATTACTGCCCTCTGTATCCTATGAAACCAGGCTCTAGTAATCAACATATAGTCTAACCTGGCTTGTGTTCCATGGGCCCGGGACCTATGCGTATAATCTCTTTCAGTCGGGTGTAAGGCCCGCCAGGTATCCACCAAATCTAAAGCTTGCATCACGGTGGAGAGAGTATTCTGTCTGTAACCTTGATAATGTGCACAGGCCGGATTTGTGCAATCTAACTCACAATCTTTAATTAAGTTAAGGTCCCCTGCTAGCAGCAGTGGCATCCCCTCTTGTTGATGACAGAGCCGGAGTACCAACTGATAAAACTCAGGGTCATGTTGGTTAGGGCCCTACACTACCAACAGATTAAACTCCAAACCTTGCAACCAGATCTTGGTTAGCAAAAAGTGGCCGTTCTGGTCCCCAAGACCATCTTAATAATGGCTTATTGACTTTTCTTTTAAGAAATTACAAATCCAAAAGGATGAATTAGGAGAACACCAAAAAATTAACACTCAAGCTACAAAATGGTATCTCACAATAGGTAAGTAAACATTCTTCACACATTTATTCAGTCTTAATCAGGGTCAAGGAGGTAAAAAGCAGCATAATAAAATACTGTGAGTATCCGTGATTCAAACTTTTCATTCAAAAATGGCCTGAACAAACAGCAAAATGGGTCCCATTGGCCAAGGGAGTGTCTTCTTTAGGAGGAACATATATTTGCAATTGAAAACGCTTTAAAGCTCACAGCTAACTAAAGTTGGTTGTGAAGATTGAATTCAGTTTGCTGTGAATACAAGAAGATTGAAGTTTGTCTTGTTTCTTTTTTTGTAGAAAACACTTATTGGATATTAATATGATCCTTCAACCTTTCCTTTGAATTTGGTGTTTTTGGGACTGAGTGATTTTTTTTTTTAAGGAAGAATTACCTTTTAGGAAATTAGCCAAACCTTTTTTAAACCCTGCTAAGCTAACTGCTTTTACCACATTCTCTGGCATTGAATTCCAGAGTTTAATTACATGTTGAATGAAGAAATATTTTCTCCAGTTTGTTTTAAATTTACAACTTAGTAGCTTCATAGGCGCCCCGTATAAGAGGCTTGGGGAGGAGCCCAAACGACTGTGAAGTTTTTCCCCTGCTGCCTCCACCCCGCGAGGTGCACGCTTGCCCGCTCCCCAGCCACGTCCTCGATAATCTCTCCCGTTTGCCCTCGCTCCCCAATAGGCGCCCTCGTTTCCTTCCTTCCCCGCCCCGCCCCCCCCCCCCCGCCGCCGTACATTTAAATATTATATTTTTCCTGGAATCGTGGGCAGCGCCGGCATTGAAGGCATCAGGAGGCTCATCTCGGCTCCAGCAGCCTTCCCTCGCAAGTCGCATGATGGCTCCACCCTCTTCTGACGTATTTCCTGTTTCTGCGAGGGCGGAGCCATCATGCGACTTGCGAGGGAAGGCTGCTGGAGCCAAGATGAGCCTGCTGATGCCTTCAATGCCGGCGCTGCCCGCAATTCCAGGAAAAATATAATATTTAAAGGTACGGTGGGGGGGGGGCAGGAAGGAACCGAGGGCTGCCTATCGGGGAGCGAGGGCAGACGGGAGAGATGATCGAGGACCTAGACATGGGTGGCTGGAGGGGAGAGGAGAGGAGGGTTGCTGCACATGGTGGATGAAGGGGAGAGGAGAGGGAAGGGGAGAGGAAGGTTGCTGGACATGGGTGGATGGAGGGGAGAGGAGGGTTGCTGCACATGGTGGATGAAGGGGAGAGGAGAGGGCAGGGGAGAGGAGAGTTGCTGGACATGGGTGGATGGAGGGGAGGGCAGGGGGAGAGGAGGGTTGCTGGACATGGAGGGGGAGGGAGGAGTGAGGAAGGAGATGAGATGAGGGAAAAGGAAGAGAGTAGAAAAACTGCACATGGATGAAGAAAATAGGCAAAAGCTGGATCCACTGGACAGTCAAGTCTGCGGAGGACCCAGCTTTTACTTACGGATATAGGACAAGGAATGAAGAAGAAAGGCAGAAAGTAAACAAATAAATGGAAAGGAAGCCCTGGAAATGGAGTTAAGAGGACAGATAGCAGCAGAATTGGATACTGGGCCAGCATGATCAGAAAAACAGTCACCAGACAACAAAGGTAGAAAAAAAATCATTTTATTTTCATTATAGTGTTTGGAATATGTCCACTTTGAGAATTAGGTGTTCAACATTAAAAATTTATATTTATTTACTTATTTATGACATTTTATCCCACATTAAACATGAATTAGGATGTTTTGTGGCTCTACATGAGAATTGTGATATTATGATCCCTTGTTTCAATATTGTTGATGGTCTGCATTTTCCGTATGGGTGGTATATTGGTGCATTAGGTTCTGCCCAGTGTAATATTTATGGTACAGTAAGGTTCTGGGTGTGTTTTTGCACGAAGTTGTGCATAGTGTTTTGCAGTTGAGTGATTGTGGTTAGTATATGCCAGTGGCGTAGGTACGTGGGGCCTGAGGGGGCCGGGGCCCCCGCAGATTCACCCCCGGACCCCCCCCCCCCCCCGGCGAACCCGCCACCGCCTACCTTTACTTTTGCTGGCGGGGGATCCCACTCCCCGCCAGCCGACGTCTTCTCAGTACTTCCTGCTCTTCAATTTGTTTGCTGACGTCCTGCACGTTGTATGTGCAGGACGTCAGACTCAGAGAACAGTTCTGTTCTCTGAGTCTGACGTCCTGCATGTACAACGTGCAGGACGTCAGCAAACAAATTGAAGAGCAGGAAGCGACTGAGAAGAAGACGTCGGCTGGCGGGGAGTGGGATCCCCCGCCAGCAAAAGTAAAGGTAGGCTGCAGCGGCAGCGGGTTCGTGCTGGGAGGGGGGACGCCGGGGGAGGGCTAAAATGTGCTCCCTCCCCCCGGGCTCTGGACCCCTCCCCCACGGAAGGCTGGCTACGCCCCTGGTATATGCTTTGAGCAACCACTTTATTCTTTGACATATGATACATAGCTAATATCTAAATTTAATAAAAGGTATTAATTGTGACTTTTATTTTTATTTTTTTTTCTATGTGTGATCAGACAATTATGGATTTAAGCTCCACCCCTGGCCCCACCCCTAACCCGGCCCTTTAGCCTCCCCAAACAGTTGGGCCACTGACCGCCTATGAGTAGCTTCATTGCATGTCCCTCTAGTCCTAGTATCTCCCCTCAGCCATCTCTTCTGCAATCTGAAGAGCCCTAGCTGCTTCAGCCTTTCCTCATAGGGAAGTCATTCCATCCCCTTTATCATTTCCGTTGCCCTTCTCTGTACCTTTTCTAATTCCGCTATATAGTTTCTTGAGATGTGGTGACCAGAATTGCACACAATATTTGAGGTGCAGTCGCACCGTGGAGTGATACAAAAGGCATTATAACATTCTAATTTTTGTTTTCCATTCCTTTCCTAATAATACCTAACATTTTATTTGTTTTCTTAGCCACCGCTGCCACCTGGTCAGTGATTTCTAATGTGGAACTTTGCATCACGTATCTATAGTTTGGGTTCCTCTTTCCCACATGCATCACTTTGCACTTGCTCACATTAAATGTCATCTACCATTTGGATGCCCAGTCTCGTAAGGTCCTCTTGTGATTTAACAACTTTGAATAACTTTGTGTCGTTAGCAAATTTAATTACCTCACTAGTTAATCCCATCTCTAGATAACTTATAAATTTGTTAAAAAGCAGCAGTCCCAGCACAGACACCTGGGGAACACCACTATCTACCCTTCTCCATTGAGAATACTGACCATTTAACCCTACTCTCTGTTTTCTATCTTTTAACCAATTTTTAATCCACAATAGGACACTACTTCCTATCCCATGACTCCAATTTCCTCTGGAGTCTTTCATGAGGTACTTCATATAGACAATATTGACTGGCTCACCTTTATCCACATGTTTGTTCGCCCCTTCAAAGAAATGTAGTAGTTTGGTGAGGCAAGATTTCCCTTCACTAATGTGACAGGGAAATCACAGTAAGGCTACCAGTAAGGGGTGAGTGCCTTCCGGCACACACTCAGACTATGTCAACACGGTTGCAGTCTAGTTCTGTCAATGATTGTCACTGCATGATTCTATAGAGAGAATTATTAGGAGAAACCTGTCAGAGAAAAAGAGGGGAGTTTATATGTTTCCACAACTATACACAATCCATGTTGTGTTGGTGCAAATTTGACAGCTCTTGAAAGTGGATATGACCAGTGGTGTAGCAAGGGCGGTGGGGGCGGTCCACCCCGCGTGCACACCGCTGGGGGGGTGTCGGCTCCGCTTGTTCCCTGCTCCCTCTGCCCCGGAACAGGTTACTTCCTGTTCCGGGGCAGAGGGAGCAGGGAACCAGCGGAACCGACACCCCCCAGCAGCGTGCACACGGCAGGCAAGAATGCACTCGGGGGGGGCTTGGGTGATGCGCCAAGGGGGGGTGCCATGCTGCACCCGGGGGGGGGGGGGTGCAATGGCGAACTGCCCTGGGTGGCAGCCGCCCTCGCTACGCCACTGGATATGACTGAGGTGGTCTTGGAGAGTATGGGAAACCTGCAGCTGGACCTTCACGTGTGTTTTTATCCACTCGTTGACACCTTAATTTCATGTACCTTTTCAACTTACGTGAGTGAGGATGGAGGGAAAAGGGAAACAGTAGTGTGACACAGGCATAGCCATACCTCTACATGGAGGGGGGGAGACATTTTGTCCCCCCTCCCCGCCGCCAACTGCCACCAACTCCTTCTCACATACCTTGGCTGGCTGGCGGGAGGGACCCATCCCCCTGCAGCTGAAGTGTTTGTCCAGCACCGGTCTCTGTCACATTGCCTGCCCTGCTCTTCTCATGTCACATGCATGCAAATTTTAATGTAACAAACATGCATGCAACATGAAGGGAAGAGCAGGGCAGGCAATGTGACAGAGATCAGCGCTGGACAAATGCTTCAGCTGCTGGGGGTTGGGGACCCTTACCGGCCAAACCAGTGGCCCCAAAGCCTTTTGGGAGGGGGCACACACAAACATGCATGCAACATGAAGGGAAGAGCAGGGCAGGCAATGTGACAGAGATCAGCGCTGGACAAATGCTTCAGCTGCTGGGGGTTGGGGACCCCTACCGGCCAAACCAGTGGCCCCAAAGCCTTTTGGGAGGGGGCACACACCCACATGACTCCCCTATACCTACACAACTGGAATTGCTGCAGACATCCTGACCTACACCACTGGAATTGCTGCAGACATCCTGAGTTGTGATAAAGAACAGGGGACATATTGTGCAGATACACTACTGTTGAGCACACCTCTGCTACAGCTATGCTAATCTTGAGGACATGTACAGAACAGAGGGGTAACTCCTTCCAAAGGAGCTGCAAGAGAAGAAGATTCTGTGAAGGTATTTTTGTGGCAAGTTATTCTGAATTACAAATTGTCCATAACAACTTGGTTTGCTACACACCTTCTGATATTCCTTTTTTTATCATTCATGCAGGGAAATGGAGGCTTGCCTCTATAGATACTGGCTTGGACTTCAAACCCATGGAGGCGGGATGGGAAAGCAGCTGCCTTAAGTGCTAAGCTATCAGTTACTGTACATGTTGGGTGATGAAAATCTCACAGAAACCTTTAATGGTCTACATTCAAACCTGGAGAAGGGGGAGGGGAATGCATCTCATGAAGTACAAATAGTTGCTACAGGGACACTGTGCTATGTGTTTGTTTCTGAATACTGAATTGGATTATAGGCAATGTGCTCACAGTTTGAGATGTCAATGGTTCTGAATTCCAAACCTCTGTGTCCTGGCTGTGATGACAACTTTTGTGATCCAAATACATGGGACCTCACCTAGTCATATGTGCAGGAGGTATGGAGCTGTCCATTTAGATTGAGAAACATGGTAGAATGTGCACAAAGCTGTGGCCCTTCCACAGTTCCAACACATGTTCGAGCTATTCTGTTAGATCCACATGACGACTCCAAATTGAGACTTTCATAGGTGACCCTTGTAATAGCTGTAATCCCGGTAGCAATCCCTCTGGGGGGTGGTAGTTCCCTTCAGCAGTCCAAAACAAAGTCCTTCCAGACAACACAGCTTTTAATTCAAACCAGTTTATTTCCCCTCCTTCACAAAACTCAGTTCAAAGGGGTTAATGTCCCATTCAGTTCCAAACAAAGTAAAAAGAAAAACTCTCCATTTAAATCCAAGTTCTCCCAGTTCCAACCGCCTGGGTTTCAGTTTTAAAAGTCTTTCCTCTTGGGTGGTTGCAGAATGGCAGTACACCTCCCACAACACAGCTACTTGACTCCGGTGACCACCCACTGCATTCAATCCTTGCAACTCTGCCCCAGAGTACAGTTACAGTCCATGTCAATCGGTTCCTCCAAACCTGGTGTGCTGGGCCCTCCTGACTCTCCTTCCTCCAAGCAGTCCATTAACTCTGCTTCTCTGCTAGTTTGTTGGTTAGAGCCTTCCCCTTCCTCCCAGGTGGGAGGAATCTTGTACTGATTTCTGACCCAAGGGAATTGAGCTTTGTCATCCCGGCTCCCCCTTCTGGCCCTTGTCGGCCATAGCAGCTGCTCTCTCCAGTCCTTACCTCCCTCCCTTCCACGTGGTGTCCCTAACGGGTTTTGGAACCTCCCCCCCCCCCCAATTCCTTCTCTCAGGGTCTTGTGGGGAATGTAGTCTGGCCCATACCTCCTCCTAACCTGCTTAGACCCTCTAACCTCTTTACACCCTCACAGTAGTGATGTGCTGTGACAGTTGTTCCATTGACGGTGGCAGTTAAGGTGATAATATATTGATGAGAATGGGCAGGGCCGGTCTTAGGCAGAGGTGACTGAGGCGGCCGCATAGGGCCCCGCGCCTAAGGGGCCCCTTGCGGCGCGCCTCAACTCTGCCTCGCCGCCAGACCGCCGCTGCTCGCCTGCCCTCCACCCATGTCCAACGACGCGACTCTCCTCGTTCCCCTGCTCCCCCTCCCTCTAGCCACCTGAGCCCCCCTCCCGTCTGAGCCCCCCCTCCCCGACCCGCCAAACGACCCTCTTTTGCCACCCGACCCGGTTGGCACCTCACCTGACCCAGTATTTAAAAAAAATCTCCAAGCGGCGGGGGGTTTCTGGACATAGGTAGATGGCAGGGAGTAAAAGAAGACAAATCGCTTTGTCCGTCGGCCGGCCTTCCCTCACGTCTCGCCCTCTGATGTAACTTCCGCAAGGATGGGACATGAGGGAAGGCCGGCCGACGGACGAACTGCAAAGCAGCTTGGAGATTTTTTTTAAATGCTGGGTCAGGTGAGGTGCCGGCCGGATCTGGTCGCAGAAGAGGGTTGTTTGGCGGGTCGGAGAGGGGGGGGGGGGCTCAGACGGGAGGGAGGCTCAGGTGGCTGGAGGGAGGGGGGAGCAGGGGAACGAGGAGAGTCGCGTCGCTGGACATGGGTGGAGGGCAGGGGGGACGGGGGTTACTGGACATAGGTGGATGGCAGAGGAGGGCAGGGGGGACAGGAGGGTCACTGGACATGGGTGGAGGGCAGGGAGGACAGAAGGGTCGCTGGACATGGGTAGATGGCAGGGGAGGGGGGTTTCTGGACATAGGTGGGTGGCAGTTTGCAGGGAGGACAGGAGGGTCGTTGGACATGGGTAGATGGCAGGGGAGGGGGGTTTCTGGACATAGGTGGATGGCAGTTGGCAGAGGAGGGCAGGGGGGGACAGGAGGGTCGCTGGACATGGGTGGATAGAGGGGAGGGGGTTTCTGGACATAGGTGGATGGCAGGCGAGGGCAGGGAGGACAGGAGGGTCGCTGGACATGGGTGGATGGAGGGGAGGGGGGTTTCTGGACATAGGTGGATGGCAGGGGAGGGCAGGGAGGACAGGAGGGTCGCTGGACATGGGTGGATGGAGGAGAGAGAAGAAATGCTGGACATGGATGGAGGCGATGGAAGAGTGAGGAAGGAGATGAGGTGAGGGAAAAGGAAGAGAGGAGAAAAAGTGCACATGGATATAGAAAATAGGCAGAAGCTGGATCCACTGGACAGTCAAGTCTGCGGAGGACCCAGCTTTTACTTACGGATGTAGGGCAAGAAATTAAGAAGAAAGGCGGAAAGTAAAGAAATAAATGGAAAGGAAGCCCTGGAAACGGAGTTAAGAGGACAGATAGCAGCACAATCGGATACTGAGCCAGCATGATCAGAAAAACAAAGTCACCAGACAACAAAGGTAGAAAAAACTATTTTATTCAGGATTTATTAATTGGAATATGTCCGTTTTTGGAAATGTGCATCTGTGATATTTTTCATGTAAGTTTCAATTTTTGTAGTATTGCTGCCTGCTGAGTCTGACTTCTTGAGGTAACTTTCCAGTTCAGTATTTTGCCTTCGTGTTTTTCAGGTGTGATCAAGGAAGGTGCAGTATTCTGCTAGCGTATAGTTTGCAGCCCTTTTTGGGTTTTTTTTTTCACTAGGTTGTGTACTATATATATATTAAAACAATTTTAACACCTTGGTGGTCTATATGTTTTTATATTGTACATTATATTTTACACATCACTTTATTTTATTGTATATCTTTTCATTTCATTTTTATTTTATTGCATATATGGGTTACAGAGTAATAGGGGAATTTGAAAGTACTGAATCTTTTCTTAATATTTTTTCTTTATTCTCCTTTGTTATGAGAATTGCAACTACTAATTGTAGTGGACTTGAACTGAATAATTTCTGGGGAGGGGAGGTTTCATGATAGCATTGTGCTTATTATTTCAATCAGTTTTTTTGTACAAGTTTAGCTTCATTTGGCTTTATTTGAAATTTCATAAATAAAAAAATGTTCTAAAAATGGAATAATCTTATCAATGGGGTGGAGCTAGGGTGGGGCGGAGCTAGGGTAGGGGCGGGGCTAGGATGGGGCCCCACAAAATTTGTCTGCATAGGGCCCCGCACTTGCTAAGACCAGCCCTGAAACTTACCACACCATAACAGCCCTAACCCACCTATCAGGCGACAGTGCTATATATAGTACACTGGGCTCTGGAGCACCAATATACCTACTATTGGGAAACTGGAACAAGCTGCACCGTTACACATTCCTACACAGATACTAAATGCTAGCAGAATCCTTCACCTCAGTCACACATTTAACAAGTTCCATGTTGGGATGGTGAACATAGATCTGTTTTCTCATGATGAATGCCATACTACTTATACCAGTACTACTAGACCTAACTCTGTCTTGTCTCAGGCTTATCCTAGTGGATAAAGAGTATTGTCAGACACTGGGCCTCATTGTTTGAACAGCATGGCTTCCAACTTCCTGTGATTCAATCTTATTTATGTATTGCAAGTTTCTTCTATTCCACTAATACAAACAGCTTGCTCTTAGCAGACTACAAAGATGCATAAAAAGTGGACCAAAGTTATTTCTAATAGTATATTGCAACAGAAATCAAAGACATACAGACGGCAAGATAAAATATCAACCAGCTGATTTAAACATTTGCTGGAAGAAAACCCAGGCCATCTTTCCTATAGAAATGTCATTTGGCATGAGTCCAAAATAGGTAATTAAAAACCTGGCATGTTTATAATAAAAGTCAATCATCTGGTCGAAATCCCTACCAGAAAAAACAGGCCGTTACCCATTCTGAAATGTCAGATAATTTGTGTCCACTTTTCACGAGCTCCTAGCCTCCAGTGAGGTGCTTGTTAGGCTTCCTGGAACTGGATCCTGTTGCAAAACATCCTTGCACATCTGAAAGTGGATTGTTTGGTGCTCAATAATGTGATCTGCCTTTCTGGTCTACCCCTGTCAGGTTGTAATTAGGAGATCTATATGGGAAGGCATTAGGAGGTCAATTTTCAGACTGCTTTTGTGCAGAAAAGATAAGCAGCTGATTTTTGTTAGCTATCTTTAGGTAAGTTTTAAGCTGAGCCCAGTCAGCTGTTTTCATTTGAAAATTCTCTTAAAGCTTAGCTGGGTAGAGGTAGGACACTCAAATCAGAAGTGCCATAACTTGGCCAGCTAGTGAGGAATGTCGGTACTGTTGGTTTTGGTCTTCCCTCATGGCCTAGTCTAAAGGTACAAAATACAACAAAAAGCACCCAAAAGAAGCAAACAACAAAGGGACGTTTTTGTTCTTAATGTGTCGAGTGACCACTTCATAAAGTGGATGGAACTCTTTTTATTTCATAAGGAAAAAGTTTGGTTGCTTTACACAGCATTCATTCATTCTATATCAGAACACATTTGACCCCTGGTGCAGGTGCTGTTCGCTGAAACACGGCCCCTGTCGGGTCTATAGTGGAAGATTGACTTTTACCATTAAAGGCACTGTGTCCCTTTTTTTAAGGCTCTTGGTGCTTTTTGTTGTATTTTGGACTTTGTTTTGCACTTTAGACCCTCTCTGTGTTGTTGTGTTGTCTAGTCTAAAGGTACAGCAGGTGGTTGTCAGCTTCCCAATATCCCTGGTCCTCCTTCCCAAAGTTAAATGTTTCCTGATGGGAATGTACCAACACCAGCCTGTATGAAACCTCCCTGCCAAAAATAAAATATTCATGAGGAGGCCCAGTAGCATCCTGTGGGATAGTCTCTCAATTCCAGCAGAATGTAAAAGCAGGGCTGGGGTCCTGAGAGCTCCTTCTATTATGATCCTATGTGACTCCTTACCTCTCAGAATCTCTCCAAATACTCCCCAAGCCCATTTGGGAGGAGTATGTACCCTTTCCTTCCTATACCAAATAGTAAGCAGCAGTGGCGTAGCCAAGGGTGGGCCTGGGTGGGCCCAGGCCCACCCACTTTGGGCTTAAGCCCACCCAGTAGCAGCACACATATGATGTGGCTGGCAGGGATCCCTAAGCCACACCAGCCGAAAACTCCCAACTATCCCTCCTGCATACCTTGTAAATAGCAGATCTTCGCCTGCAGCGAGCAGCAACTGATACATACTGCTCACACCGGCCCCACAGCCTTCCTTCTGATGTATTCCCACCTATGCGGAAACAGGAAGTTGCATCAGAGGGAAGGCTGTGGGGCCAACATGAGCAGTGTGTATTAGTTGCTGCTCGCTGCCGGTGAAAGTCTGCTATTTAAAAGGTTACTGGGATGTCTGAGAGACCATATGGTATAAAGGCGAGAAAGGGAGAGACCAAAGCACTTGAGGGATAGGGCAGAGTTCTTCTGCCCACCCATATTGGGCCCAGGCCCACCCAAAATTGGGTGTCTGGCTATGCCCCTGGTAAGTAGTGAGGCCCCACCTGGAGTATTGTGTTCAGTTTTGGAGGCCGTATCTTGTTAAGGATGTAAAATTGAAGCGGTGCAAAGAAAAGCTACGAGAATGGTAAGGGATTTGCGTTACAAGATGTATGAGGAGAGACTTGATGACCTGAACATGTATACTCTGGAAGAAAGGAGAAACAGGGGTGATATGATACAGACGTTCAAATATTTGAAAAGTATTAATCCGCAAACGAAACTTTTCTGGAGGTGCGAAGGCGGTAGAACGAGAGGACATGAAATGAGATTGAAGGGAAGCAGACTCAAGAAAAATGTCAGGAAGTATTTTTTCACGGAGAGAGTAGTGAATGCTTGGAATGCCCTCCCGCGGGAGGTGGTGGAAATGAAAATGGTAACAGAATTCAAACACGCGTGGGATAAACATAAAGGAATCCTGTTCAGAAGGAATGGATCCTAAGGAGCTTAGCCGAGATTGGGTGGCAGAGCCGGTGGCGGGAGGCGGGGATAGTGCTGGGCAGACTTATACGGTCTGAGTCAGAGCCGGTGGTGGGAGGCGGGGCTGGTGGTTAGGAGGCGGGGATAGTGCTGGGCAGACTTATACGGTCTGTGCCCTGAAGAGGACAGGTACAAATCAAAGTAGGATATACACAAAAAGTAGCAAATATGAGTTATCTTGTTGGGCAGACTGGATGGACCATGCAGGTCTTTTTCTGCCATCATCTACTATGTTACTATGTTACATGCAGAACATGGACAGACCCTCATCTATATAACATAAGAGTAGCCATACTGGGTCAGACCAATGGTCCGTTTAGCCCAGTATCCTGTTTCCAATGTGGCCAACCCAGGTCACAAGCACCTGGTAGAAACTCAAATTGTGACAACATTCCATGCTACCAATGTAAAGCAGAATAGGGAGCCACAAAAATTGAAATAGAGACCCCTCCCTGCCCAAGGAAGCCAGACTCTAAACAGTGCAATACTGGTTGTTTAAAAAAAAAAAAAAAAAAGAGACAGAAATGCATTTTCTCCTGTACTTTGCAAAATAAAAATAGAAAAATGTACATTTTACAAAGCAGGTACATCGCAGTCCTTACAAAATATTAAATAAAAATAATTTTTTCTACCTTTGTTGTCTGGAAATTTGGCTGGTCTCAGTCTTTTTTTTTTCCATGTTCCATGTGTCATCCTTACAAATTCTTTTCCAGGTTGGCCTTTCCATTTCTTCACTTGCCTCTTGTCTTCTTCCTTTCCTTCTCTACATCTGTCTCCAAGTGCACCATCCTTTTTTCCTCTGCACCACTATTTGTCCTGTCCAGCATCTCCCTTCTATGTCCCTTGTCCCTATCCTACCCCCAAGTCCAGCATCTGCCCTTTCTGTGTCCCCATCTCCCCCCTTTTTCAGCACAAGCTTATCTGGTCTCATCTCCCCCTTTCTAGCATCTGGTGTCCCCACCTCTCCCTTTTTCTAACATTGTCCTGTGTCCCCATTTCCCCAGCATTACTCCTTTTACCATCCTCCCCCTTTTCCAGCATCACCCCTTTTTCACCATTGTCCCTATATCCCCCTTCCAGTGATGCCCCTCTGTGTCCCTATCTCCTCCTCCCCTTTTCAGTAGTGTGCCTATCTCCTCCTCCCCTTTCCAGTAGTGCCCTCTTTGTGTCCCTATCTCCTTCCCCCCTTTCCAGTAGTGCCCCTCTGTGTCCCTTTCTCCTCCTCCCCTTTCCAGTAGTGCCCTCTTTGTGTCCCTATCCCCCTCCTTTTCAGTAGAGCCCCTCTCTCTCCCCCTTTTCCATAGTGCCCTGTGTCCCCATTTCTTCTTTTTCTAGCATTACCTCTTTGTGTTCCAGTGTCCTGTAGGGTGTAAATAGATAATACTTAGAATAATAATTACCCACTGATTACTTATTCCAAGGTTCCTAGCTCAGCCTAGGGGTATATTATACAGGAACCTTGGTGCTGGCACCCTGCCATTGTTTTGTTCCCCGCCAAAGAACAGAAGCCACGTCACAGATAATATATTATTATTTATTATAGGTGAGAAAAATAGAAACACTCTGCAATAGCTTATATGCAATATAATATCTCTTACTGATATGCACACTAACAAAATATATTGTCTAACTATAATCTGATTATCCTGAGACTACGTACAGTAATGATTAGAACAGTACAAATGATATCCTAATGATCCTTATGAAAACTTATCACATCTTATGCAAAATACACATTAGCAGCTTTCCCTGACCAAGAGCTGACATAAACCAGTCGTACTTAGATAACCACTGACTAATCCCAGACTAGGAAATATATCACTGTGATCTCACCACGCTGTCCTGATGACGGCTTCAGATGAGACCGGAGCACAATCTCCCCAGACGCTATCTCAGCTGTCTGTGTCTTAGATGTAGTGCAGGTCTTTCTCAGCAAGCAAACAGGTTTCCATCTCCCTGTTGGTTTTCAGAGCCAACATCTCTGCCACAGGTATTTGCACCAGTTATGCAGGTCACAAGATTGGTATCATACAGTCTCTTGCTCACCCCGAGCCTTGTTGGATTTCTCAGGTCCTTACCAGGTACTCATCCTGCAGGGTCCCCGACTAACTAACTTCTCCCACTCTTCCCGCGTTCTTCCAGATCTCCCGGTCGGGTGATAGCCCGGACCAATTATGATCACGTACAGTCCAGTGCATGGGCAAGAAGAGTTCTTTGTTTTGTGACCTTCGAGATTGTAACTTCTGGTGCCATGAGTATGACTCCCTTCCCAGCTTCTCAGAGATAGAAGGGGGATGGTTGGAACACAGAATGTCCTTGGCTTCAGCAAGCCTGTCAGTGATTTTCCACAAGCTGAAGCTGGATCTTGCTGACACAGAGATGTGCAGGTCAGAGGGTTGCAGCAGCCATCTTAATGTCATAGGCTTGTATAGGCCAAGACCAGCTTATGTAAGATCACAGGGAAATACCCCTACAGTCCCTACCCTCTCCCTGTCCAGTATTGACTCTGTGTCCTTCTCCTTCCTTGTCCAGCATTTACTATATCCTTCTCTTTCCCCATGTTAACCTTCTTCCCCGTCTCTTTCAGTGCTCCCCATCCTCCTTAGGGCCACATATCTCCCTGGCCTGCTTCCACGGTCCATCCTCTGGCAGCTCTAACATCAAAATGTTAAAACCAATTAGGCCAGTCTCAGTTTCCCCTTCCCCACGCAGCTGTCATCGCTGCATTATCAAAAGAAAGCAAGGAAACCTATGAGTTGCTGCATTCACGTTGTCACTCTATTATTGGTAGCATTTGTATTTAATCTCACTTATATTTTCAGACGTCGATTTGTGCAGTATACGGATGTACACAGAAGTATAATAACAGAATAACTTTTCATAGGAAGAGTCGTAATTTGTTATAAATCGTAATCAGTGTGTCATTTGGAGGGGCTGGTTATAGGGACACTGTAGCATGTGTTATATGTAAGCCACACTGCATTGAGTGTCACATGTCTGATTATCTCCCAGTTGGTGAGATGTCATATGTGTGTGCCTGATGCAAAGAGCTCCTAGCTCTCAGAGAACATGTCCGTTCCCTTGAGGCTAGAGTAGCAGACTTGATGGAGCTGAGGGAGACAGAGAGGTGCATAGAGGATACCTACAGGGATATTGTAAAGAAGTCCCACCTCCAGTCTGGTAGCCTTTGTGCTACCTTGGAGGAAGGAGGTCTCCTAGAAGGAGAGCATCACCCTGGTGAAGTAGGAAGTACTCCTGTAGCCAGGACCTGCCCACCAGGGAATCCCAACTCTGGAATGCTCTAGCCAGATACATTCGGCCAATTAGTAAATATCTTCCCTTTAGGAAACTATTGAAAACCCATCTATTCAAACAGGTTTACCCAAATGACTTGACATACCACAAGCAAACATAAGCAATAAATCTATTTACCGGTTCAACTAATCATTAATAACAATGACTCAGAAAACCTCTCCTACCAACCTTCTTACCCTCCATGCTCGTCCCAACTTCTCTTTTCTCGCCCCACCTCCTTACCTATCCCTATCCTTTCTCTCACACCTCTTCTATTCCATTTACTCCTTGTTCATTTGTCCCATCATATACCTCCTTTGTTGATTCTGATACTACAGATTGTATTCTCTTGTTACTATGTAAGCTGCATTGAGCCTGCGATGAGCAGGAAAGCGTGGGGTACAAATGTAATAAATAAATAGTTGGTGATTCGATCATTAGGCGTATAGATAGCTTGGTGGCTGGTGGACGTGAGGATCGCCTAGTGACTTGCCTGCCTGGTGCAAAGGTGGCGGACTTCACGCGTCACCTAGATAGGATTTTAGATAGTGCTGGGGAGGAGTCAGCTCTTGGTACATGTGGGTACCAATGACTTAGGAAAATGTGGGAGAGAGGTTCTGGAAGCCAAATTTAGGCTCAAATCCAGATCCTCTAGGGTAGCATTTCCTGAAATGTTACCCGTTCCACGCACAGGGCCCGAGAGACAGGCAGAGCTCCGGAGTCTGAACGCATGGATGAGACGATGGTGCAGGGAGGATGGGTTTAGATTTGTTAGGAACTGGGAAACATTCTGGGGAAGGGGGGAGCCTATTCCGAAAGGATGGGCTCCACCTTAACCAGGGTGGGACCAGGCTGCTGGCATCGGCATTTAAAAAGGAGATAGAGCAGCTTTTAAACTAGAAATGGGGGGAAGGCTGACAGTCGCTCAAAAGCGCATGGATCAGGATAAGGTATCTTTCAAAGATATCACCAAAACAGGGAAGATAGGGAATCCTGAGAATGAGGTTGCAAAAGAGACTGTAGTAGATCAGGTGTCCTTAAATAAAAGTAAAAATCAGACAAAAGATTGCAAATTAATACTGTCAAGTACTGAGCATAATGTAAATAGGAACGACAAACATAGTTTGAAATGTCTATATGCAAATGCCAGGAGCCTAAGAAATAAGGAGAGTTAGAATATTTATTTATTTATTTATTTGCTGCACTTGTATCCCACATTTTCCCATCTATTTGCAGGCTCAATGTGGCTTACAAAATGTTACAACGACATATACACATTATAGAATAAGAATTTCAGAATAAAGATACAGATAGGAGCTTAAGAATATCATAGCAATCATATTAACGGAATAATAATTTTACAATTGTTACAAATAAGAGTGCATGAGTAAATCATGTTTGATTGGAAGTGGATTGATTGATAGATAAATATAACATATATTGCACTAAATGAAAAATTAGATATAATAGGCATCTCTGAGACCTGGTGGAAGGAGGATAACCAGTGGGACATTGTCATACTGGGGTACAAATTATATCGTAGTGATAGGGTGGATTGAATTGGTGGAGGGGTAGCATTGTATGTTAAGGAGGACCTTGAATCAAATAGATTGAAAATTCTGCAGGAAACAAAACACATCTTGGAATCACTGTGGATTGAAATTCCATGTGTAAAGGGGAAAAGGATATTGATAGGAGTGTACTACCGTCTGCCTGGCCAGGATGAACAGACGGATGCAGAAATGTTAAAGGAAATTAGGGACGCAAACAAACTGGGCAACACAATAATAATGGGTGATTTCAATTACCCCGATATTGACTGTGTAAATGTAACATCAGGACACGTTAGGGAGTGGAGGAGTGGCCTAGTGGTTAGGGTGGTGGACTCTGGTCCTGGGGAACTGAGGAACTGAGTTCAATTCCCACTTCAGGCACAGCTCCTCGTGACTCTGGGCAAGTCACTTAACCCTCCATTGCCCCAGGTACAAATAAGTACCTGTACATGTAAGCCGCATTGAGCCTGCCATGAGTGGGAAAGTGCGGGGTACAAATGTAACTAAAATAAATAAATAAATTCCTTGATGAAATCAAGGACAGCTTTATGGAGCAGCTGGTACAGGAGCCGACGAGAGAAGGAAACATTCTAGACCTAGTCCTTAGTGGAGCTTATGATCTAGTGCTGGAGGTAATGGTGCTGGGGCTGCTTGATAACAGTGATCATAATATGATCGGATTTGATATTAGCTTTGAAGTAAGTATACATAGGAAATCAAATACAATGAGTTTTGGCATAGGAGGACCAGTTTTGTGTTGGTTCAAGGGTTTCTTGACTTCTAGGTCCTATCAAGTCATGGTGAATTCCCACACTTCTGAACCGTGGAATGCTTCCTGTGGAGTCCCTCAGGGCTCTCCCCTCTCACCTACCCTATTCAATATAATGATGATGCCTCTAGCCAAAGCACTTGCAAATTTGGACCTCAACCCTTTCATCTATGCGGATGATATTACAGTCTACATCCCTTTCCAATCAACAATATCAGAAGTTGCCAACCTCATAGATGCCTGTTTCTCCACTTTAGAACAATGGGCCAGGGTGTTCCGCTTCAGGCTAAACAGAGAAAAAACTCATTGTCACATCCTCTCGTCCATGCACGCTCATGTAACTGACACAATGCTTCCAGTTCTGGGCTCCGCCCTCCCGATTGCCAACAGCCTGAGACTTTTAGGAGTTCATCTAGATTCACATCTCCAGCTGGTTGATCAAGTACACTTGGTATCCAAAATAATGTTCCAGGCCATGTGGAGGCTTCGACGTATCAGATTCCTCCTTTCCAGAGACTTGTTTCGTACCCTTGCCATTGGCTTGTCTTATCCCACCTGGATTATTGTAGCGGTATTTATGTGGGTTGCCAGGTCTCCTTATTGAAAACTTTCCAAACGGCTCAGAACACAGCGGCGAGGCTCATCTTAAACGAACGGCGTTTTGCACACGCAGACCCCTTGCGCTTTAAACTTCATTGGCTGCCTGTACAGGAGCGCATTGCTTTTAAGATCTGCTCCCTAACACATAAAATCATCTATGGGGCAGCCCCGGAATACATGGTTCCCTTGATTGACCTTCCGCCCAGAAATGCCAACCCTGCTGCAAGGTCCTATCTCCACCTCCATTTTCCTAATTGTAAGGGAGTCAAGTATAAGAAAATCTTCGCCTCGTCTTTCTGTTATTGGAGTCCCAAATACTGGAATACGTTACCTCGTCACCTTAAAATTCAAGAGGACTATGCCCTTTTTAAGAAGTTATTAAAGACATTCCTCTTTGCTAAGACTTACCCCTCATCTTACCATGTTGATTAAAGTATCCCTTGTACCCAACCCTATTTAGTTCACTTTGTTAGTTTCTTCCCTCCTATTTACCTCTTTATGCTTGCCTAAGCTGTTAAGATTGTACTCTTATGTAATTCTCTGTAAGCCACATTGCGCCTGCATGTGTGGGAAAATGTGGGATATAAGTAACAAATAAATAAATAAATAAATAAATACGTTAGCGTTTTACTTTAAAAAAGGAGGCTATGATAAAATGAGAAGAACGGTGAAAAGAAAACAGAGGAGCAACTGTGAGGGTCAAAAATTTACATCAGGCATGGATGCTGTTCAAAAACACCATCCTGGAAGCCCAGGCCAAATATATTCCGCATATTAAAAAAAGGAGGACGGAAGACCAAATGACAGCCGGCGTGGTTAAAATGTGAGGTGAAGGAAGCTATTAGAGCTAAAAGAAAATCCTTCAGGAAATGGAAGAAGGAACCGACTGAAAATAAGAAACAGCATAAGGAATGTCAAGTCAAATGCAAAGCGCTGATAAGGAAGGCTAAGATGGACCGAAAAAAAGATTGTATTGGAGGCAAAAACACATAGTAAAATTATTTTAGGTATATTAAAAGCAGGAAGCCGGCAAAAGAATCGGTTGGACCGCTAGATGACCGAGGAATAAAAGGGACAATCAGGGAAGACAAAGCCGTAGCGGAGAGATTAAGTGAATTCTTTGCTTCGGTCTTCACCGAGGAAGATTTGGGTGGGATACCGGTGCCAGAAATGGTATTCGAACCTGACGAGTCAGAGAAACTTAATGAATTCTCTGTAAACCTGGAGGATGTAATGGGGCAATTCTACAAACTGAAGAGTAGCAAATCTCCTGGACCGGATGGTATTCATCCCAGAGTACTGAAGAGGAGCACTCAATCCCTACGGATGGTGTACAGGCAACAGAAACAGTAGGGTAGGTAGCTTAATCCAAAAAACAAGATGGTCGCCAAGATTTCTATATGTAAAGTTTATTGAAGAATTACACCAATGTGACTTGACACAGTGACTGTTTCGGCGCAGAAGCGCCTGCCTCAGGAGTCTTAAATTTTGTGTAAACTCTAGGGGTGCATGTTTAATAAGCTGCGTTAGTGCGTTAAAGCATGTCTTCATGCACGTACACTCACGCATTAGCTGCTGAAGCATTAAATTCAGCATTTTTGCGCGTTAATGGCTAATATGGACCTGGGAGGAGAAAGGGGTGTTTTGTAGGTGTAGTGTAGGCGTGTCTATGAGAGAGTGTTATCATAGGCGCATGTATTTGCATAACGTGCATGTTAGCGTGTGAGGGATTAGTGCCATGAAAATAGGTGTAGTTATGGGATTTTTCTCCATTAACACATCAGATTTAATAAAATTGAAAACAGAAATGACATGACAACTCAATGCCTCCACCTACATACCCCATCAGCCTATAAAGACACATACACAGCCATCAATCATTTCATTCACAATGGCACTCTATACCTGCAGCCTCAGCAGTAGTAGCAGCGTTTGTCGGGGTTTGGGAGCCTTAGGCTAGAGAATGACACGTGGACAAAGACTCAGAAGCCTTGAATACTTATGATTTTATATTTAAATCTTTTTATTATATAAAAAGGAACACTATGCTGTGCAACTGTTGTTTATAAAGTATAAAAAGGAGCATACTGTGCAACTGTTGTTTATAAATCACTAATAGAAAACAATAATTGCAATGAACAACTATAATAACCCACCACCCTCTACCCTTCCAACTCCAACAACAGTTGACTTCTACTATCCCAAGGAATCCTAATCCAACCTGTTAAATTGTCCAGGTGTACAAAGAACATCCTGTTCTGTATTCCATAGGGGGAGGGAAAGAAATATGCCCTATGAAGCACTGTTATGATTTATTTAATCTGTGGATGAATAAGTCATCAACAATTTCAGGATTCAATCAAGTTCTCCTGTCTTCCACAGTCTTTCCTGCAATAGAAGATGTGTTGGTAGCAGGAATGTACAGGATCCCCCATGCAAAATTTGCTAGTTGTGGCCAGCAGTTTTGCTTGTTTTTACAAAAAATCAAAATATTGTCGTCTGCATCACTCAAACATAAATAACAGTCCAGTTCATTAAGGGGCTTCAAAGCAGTAAATGACATGGGGGACAAAGTTTGTCCCTGTCCCCACAGTTATGCGGCTCCCCGTCCCCATGTCTTTCTCTACTTCAGGCCCCAGGCCAGCTTCCTTCCACCTCAGATTCCAGCACAACAGCAGCAGCTAAGTATTATCAGTAGCTCTGAGGAAAAGTGAAAGAACAACACCTGGGTAGGATCAGGAGTCACACATAGGCCACAAGGCTGCACAAGACATATGACAGACAATTACACCAGCGGTTGCCAACCTAGTCCTGGATGCTCCAGCCGGTCAAGTTTTCAGGACATGTACAATGAACATTCATGAGAGAGATTTGCATGGAGTGGAGGCATTGTGAATCTCCCGGCCACTGGGTGATACTGAAATGCAGCCCTCTGCTGGGTCTCACTTGCCAGTCTCCTTGGAGTTCCCTTGGCTCCTAAGCCAAGCTATGTATTGCACTTGGCCACAGGCAGTTCCAACCAAAGCAGTTAAAACCAACTTGTGGTAGATCCCTGGTAACTTCAGAGAAACAGCACAGAAGCAAACAGTTCAAAACAAAGGGGTTTCCTTTATCTTCCCCCCCTTTCAGAGTAACTCCAGCAAGCACGGCAACAAACAGTTCAAAACAAAAGGGGTTTCCTTTATCTTCTCTTCTTCAGGGTATTGTTTTACTAAGCTCTCTTGAAGCTCCCTGGCACTTGTCTTGAGGACAGTCTGTAAAGACACATGCCCTTCCTGCTCTCTACCCTACCTCACTGGCCCCAGGCTCCTGAGCAGGACTCCAGCTGGTCTTCTCTCAGTCCCTTGCAAGCACCCACCTCTATATCTGGGGCTCCTGCCTCACTTAGGGTAACTGCTCGGGCATGCCTTCCTTCGGCTGGAAATCCTCCCCTGTCTAGTCCAGTGTGCCCCGGTCACCCCTCTGATCCACGGGCCGTGACCCCTTGCACTCTCCTGGCACTTCAACTAGGATTCTCCAGCCTTCACATATATGCAAATGAGACAGGCATCAAAATGCAAATTCACTTTATTAGGACTTGGATTTAGTCTTGTGGGGCACAACTTCCAAGTATCCTTCACTCGTAAATACACTGACTGAGCTCCTTTACTTTGAGAGACCGGGGTCTCAGTGTAAAACAGCCACCACCCCTGGATAGGACTTCTTCACTCACATTGACCTTACAGTCCTATCCTCCACCCCACGGCTGTAAGTTCATTTTACACAAGTCACAAGTTCCTAAGCAACATAGCCTGGTAAGTACCTTCCCAGCTTTCAGAGTTTCCTTCTCTCTCTTTCTCTGTCATCATCCCGGTACTCCTCATTTGTAATCCTCAGGCTCTGGGCATTGCAGGTTCCCCCCCCCCCCCCCCAATCTTCTTCTTTCTTTTGGCTTAGAGGGTTTTTTTTATAGAGTGACCAATAATCCAGCCCCCCCCCCTTTAGGCCTCTCCTCCTGCTTCCAAAAAGGTCCCCACCTAGAACTCTCTCCAACTTTCCAGCTTCTACTCAAGAGAGTTCCCCCTGGTGGCCTCTCCAGGGAAGGACAGGTCCTATACCACGAGCACCCCCTAGCCGTCCCTTCTGGTCACTACAATGGTCTATCCTCTTTGGCTCCCTCTAGTGGCCAGATCAGGGCATTTTCATGTTTCTGGTAGGAGAGCGCCATCTAGCGGCCTCCTCAGGGTAGGGTAACTACTGTGTTTATCACAGTATTCATGTCCTGCAAAACTTGACTAGCTGGGGTGGCTCGGGGACCATGTTTGTGAAACACAGCACCAGGCTGTGCTATGATCTCAGCATTCCCAGAGCTGCCAACTTACCCATTCCTGGAGGGAGACCTTTGGGCCTGACTTGGATTTCTGCCAACCTCATCATGGTTTCAATGGATAGAATCATAGACTACATATACCATAGTGCTTTGGGATGTAAGTTTAAAATCTGGACTGGGCAAAAGAATCTCCACCCTAGAATGGGCAACTTGTCAGCTCAGCATTTCAATCACAGGCATAGACTGAAAAGAGTAAAATCTGGAGAGCCTTGTATACCAATGCCCGTAGTATGGGAAACAAACTTCTAGATCTTGAGGCTACAATGATGGAAGCGGACTTGGATTTAGTGGCGGTCACAGAGACGTGGTTCAAGGAGAACCATTACTGGGATGTTGCTATACCTGGCTATAATCTATTCAGGAAGAACAGAGGTGTGGCATTATATGCTAAGAATGATATCCAAGTGACAGAACTGCAGGACATGTGAGGTAGGGAAGAAGCGCTGTGGGTTAAACTGGAAAGAGGGAAAGGAAAATTTATCTATATTGGAGTGATATACAGACCGCCCTCACAGTCGGAGGAAATGGACAGGGACTTAATTGAAGACATCTGCAAGATAGCTAGGAAAGGGGAAGTACTACAGATAGACATAGGAGCCAACTTTTCAAAATTATTGGGGGTGCAAAGCCCAGTGGAAATAACCCCTCCCTGGACACATACAATAAATTTTCTCAATATTGGGGGTGCTCAAGCACCCACAGAGTCGGCTCCTATGCTGATAGGTGACTTCAGTATGCCGGATGTTGATTGGGGTGTCCCGGCTGCGGGGTTGTCTAGAAGCAAAGAGATCTTAAATTCCCTACATGAAGAATTGTTCCAGCAGTGGATAACGGAACCGACGCGGGATGGAGCTGTTCTGGACCTGGTGCTTATGAATGGAGAGTACGTTTCTGACGTCAAGGTGGCAGAACATATTGGCATCTAGTGATAATCGTATGGTATGATTCAATATTAAAACAGAAAAGAAGGCTCATTCGAGATTGAAGGTCCTGGATTTCAAAGGAACTAACTTTACCGAGATGGGGGAATTTTTCAAGGAACAGTTAGCAGGATGGGAACAGCTGAAGGATGTAGAACAGCAATGGATAAGACTGTAAGGAGCTATATTAAAGGCATCTAACCTTTATGTTAGAAAATTACATAAAAGTAAAAGGAAAAGAAGGCCTCTCTGGTACTCGAATGTAGTAGCTGAAAAGATAAGGGTAAGGAGGCTAGCCTTTGCACGTTATAAGACGACTCAAAAAGATGAAGACAGGAGAGAATACCTAAATAAGCGAAGAGAAGCTGGAAAAGCTATCAGAAAAACTGTGATAAACACAGTGTCTGCCCTTACTTGAGGGGGCCGCCAGAGGGCGCTCTCCCACTGGAAACCGGGAAAATACCCATTCTGGTCACTAGAGGGAGCTCCAGGGATCTAGCTGAGTATTGACTTGCATGGGCCAGTAGAGGGAGCTCCAGGGAGATAGCTGGGGGAGTGAGAAGAGACTTGTAGACCCAGATCTTTCTGGAACCAGTGGGGCGAGGTCTCAAGAGGTGGAGAGGTTTATTGGACACCTCATAAATAGCTTCCTCTCAGTAGAGGAGGGAGTTTTGCCCAAAGGAGAGGAGATGGAGACTTGAAGGATAACCTAGGAAATGTCCTAGATGGAGATAAGCAGGCTGAAAATCCTGGGGTAAGAAGTCCCTAAAGTATTAATGCTGGAACTGTGTGTTCAAAGAAGGGTAGACGGTGTGGCCCAAGTACTTGTAAAGGACTGTGTGTCCCAAGTACAGGCAAGAAGTATTAGGGTTGGACTGTGTGTCCTCAGTACTGGGAAGGGACTGTGGGTCCCCAGTACTAATGTTGGAACTGTGAAGGTTTACAATGAACAAACAGCTGTGGGGTGGAGGATAGGACCGTAAGGTTAATGAGAGTAGAGAAGGTCCTATCCAGGGGTGGTGGCTGTTATACCCTGAGACCCAGGTGTCCCACAGTAAATGGGCTCAGGGAGTGAATTTGCAGAAAACGAATAATAGGAAAGAAAGGTTCACACAAGACTGAAGCATAGTTCTAATAAACTGAATTTACGAGAGGTCACATGATGGTTTGAGGGAGGAAGTCGTGTCTTCCATCTCTCCGAGGCTACCCCCTCTCTGAGCAATAAAACCGACCGCAATAACCCGGTGAAAACAACCCTGCCGAATACTAAAGAACAGAGGGATGTTATGGACCCATTTGTGACCCGAGAAATGAGGGCGCTACCGCGCAGGCTCGCTAAAAAGAGCGCAGAGAAACAGCGTGGGCCCGAGGAAAACAAGATGGCGCCCGGACCGGCATCCGACCCGACTCCGCAGTTCCACCCGAAACAATTACAGCAGTTGGTGGAGGCAGTTAAGACCGCGCTGGCACCTCAACTAAATAAAGTATTAGAACAGCTGGCTGCGGTGGAGTCTTCGCTTGGAGACACAACGCGACGGATGGGGGAGTTGGAGGTCCGGGTGTCCGAGCTGGAGGACTCCGAAACAAGCAAGGACAAGGTGATAAAAGAACTACAGCGAACAGTGAAAATGCAAGCGCAACACCTGGACGAGATGGAGAACCATTCCCGGAGATCGAATCTGCGCCTGATTGGTATCCCAGAGACAGTGCCAGATCATTTGCTATTGACGCAGTTGGAGAGCTGGCTGAAGACGGAGTTCACACTCTCAGATAGTTTTGGCTCCCTGTGCTTGGAGAGGGCACACAGGCTGGGGAGAAAGACAGCTGCTGGAAATAGACCCCGAGCAGTTATAATAAAAGTCCATAATTTCCTCCACAAAGAGGAAATTTTGAGAGGTGTGAGGGCAAAATGGGACACCTTGGCCTATGATGGCGCAGGAGTCAAAATATTCCAAGACTATTCAGCTGCATTGCAGGAACGCAGGAGAGCTTTTGGCCCCATTTGCCGCCAACTGGCCAAGAAAAATCAAAGATTCATGCTTTTGTACCCGGCCCAATTGAAAGTCCTAAAGGAGGGAGGGTGGAAAACCTTTCAGACCCCGGAGGAAGCTCAGGAACTATTAGAAACTGGAGATCCCTCGGAGAGGGAAAGGGGTACCTGAATAGCGCGCCCACCTCCAAACTGAAGGCACAAGATCTGAAGGCACGGAAAAGTTCAACCGCCTGGAATAGGAGCGGTGTCTGGTCATATGACACAGAACTGATATAATCAAAGAAGTATGTATGTTTTTGAAGTTACAGTTGAGTTATATGGGGGTGGAGTGGAAGGTGTGGGAGGTATGTAAGTGAAGGGTGACTGTCACACTTGGGGATCGTTTGGGATGAATGTATGAGGGGGGTAAGAGCACAAGAGAGGAATGGAAGGGAACCACATAGAGGGATATGAAGCGGAAGGAAGACAGGCTAGGCTATATGAGGGGGTGCCCGCAATCACATGGCCTCAACCTACTATGACAGTAGGGCAACTAGGGGATCCCAAAGGAATAGAGGAGGAAGGGGGAATTTAAGGTAAAGGGAAGATAGGGAGGGAATAAGACCAGGAGGGAGGATGGGGGACAAAAGGGGGAGACGTAAGGTGAGGGGGGAGGTTATAGGGAAGGGGAAATGTTACAACCATGGATTCGCAGGTCCTTTATATTTTGGTGTAAGTCTCAAAGACACACGAGCAGAGCAAACTCAGACTTGGGGGAGGGTGAGGCTGGGCGCCCGAACCCCACCTAACATTCTTAAAGCCAAAGCAAACCACACTAAAAATAATAAGCGTAGATGACAAAAGCAACCCGAGTTGTATCCTGGAATGTAGGGGGTATAGCAACACCAGTTAAGAGGACAAAAATATTACAGGCCCTAAAAAGACATAAAGCAGATGTGGCTTGCCTCCAGGAGACTAGACTGACGGAGGTTGAACATCGTAAGTTACAAAGACTGTGGGTGGGGCAGGTGTTTTCGGCCTCGGCAGAGGGAAGAAAACGGGGCGTAACAATATTAATACGGAAAGGTTTAGCAGCCAAAGCCGAATTGCTTAAGGCAGATCCTCAAGGGAGATATGTGATATTACACCTCTGGCTTCAACACAGAGAATTTTTGGTGGTCTCGTATGGCCCGAATGAATATACGCCATCCTTTTTTCAGTCCATTATAAAACACTGCGCCCCCCATGCTTCGTTGAAGTTGCTGGTTTGTGGGGACTTCAATTTAATTGCAGATCCCGAGGCTGACACTACAAACCCCAGGGAAGCCCCTCAAGGGGGTAGCAAACAAAAAGCACTTCCCACATTCATGCGCACCTTAAATTTAGTGGACACCTGGAGGGCCCTACACCCAGAAACCAAAGACTATACACACTTATCCAGGGCGCATGGCACAAGCTCCAGAATAGATTATATACTAATGGATAGACAGGCCTTTTCATGGGTATGTGGAGCAGGCATAGGGCCTACAGAGATATCAGATCACGCGATTGTGTGGACAGAGCTGGAGGTCCCAGAGCATTACCAATATACAGGGGGTTGGAGGTACCCGGGGTACTTATATGGAGACAAAGAATTTACAAGATATTTAAATGATAAATGGGAAGACTATGAGAGGTTTAATAAACAGCATGTGGACAACCCCGCCTTTATTGGATGGCCTCCAAAGCGGTCATACGGGGAGATATAATAGCTTATGTGCAAAGGAGGAAAAAGAGACAGGCTAAGGCGATTCTAAACTTAGAGTTTCAACTCCAGAAAGCCAAACGGAAATATATAAAATCTCCTACAGTAGCTAATAAGGAACAATATCTGGCAGCCCAGGTGACCCTGAATTCGTTAATTCATGGTCAAACTATGAGGTCCCTAATGTACTTCAAATGCCGGATGCAAAGATTTGGCAATAAGTCAGGCACACTCTTAGCGAGATTGATAAAATCAGACGGTCCTGACAGGGTGATCACGACACTGCAGGATGCCCAAGGGGTGATAAAAACAAAAAGCAAGGACATAGAGCAGATCTTTCACAATTATTTTAGTGCGCTTTACAAGGGAACATCTGCAAGGGACATGAGCAACTTGGCCAGTTACTTAGACCAGGTGGGACTCCCTAAGCTTCAGCAACCACAGATAGACACGCTGAATCAACCACTTAAAGGGGAAGAATTACAGGAGATGATAAAAGCCTTGGCTCTTAGCTCGGCCCCAGGGCCAGATGGCTTTATGGGAGAATACTATAAATCCCTACCAAGGGAGGGGCTAAGGGCATTGGGGAACTACTTAGAACAAGCCATAGAAGACAAAAAGTTCCCCATACATGCGAATGAAGCCCTGATCACGTTGTTGCCGAAACCCGGGAAAGATAAGATACACCCGGGCTCATACCGGCCCATCTCATTGATAAACGTCGATATAAAGATCTTGGCCCAGATACTGGCTACACGCTTAGGATCATTACTGCCAGAGCTCATTGGTGAGGAGCAGGTGGGCTTCGTCAAGAACAGGCAAGCAGGCAGTAACGTGAGGCGTCTCCTGTTGGCTATGGCGAAATGTCAGAGGGAACAGAGATCCACACTGATCCTTAGCTTGGATGCAGAAAAGGCATGTGATAAGGTGGATTGGGGGTACTTGTTTGGGCTGCTAGATTACATCAGAATTCAGGGATGGTACGGGGCTGCCATAGAGGCCTTATACAACTCCCCCCGGGCAGCTGTGTTAGTGAATGGAGTGCGGGGAGGTCACTTCCACATTCGGCAGGGGACAAGGCAGGGCTGCCCTCTCTCGCCCCTCCTGTTTGTTCTGGCAATGGAGCCTTTGCTCAGAGCTTTGCGGGGAGATGAGGGGGGTGGACCTGAAGGGTGGTACGGTCAAGGCCCTCGCGTTTGCAGATGACTTGCTGGTGGTGGCCCAGGAACCAGAACACTCTGTACCTAGGGCTTTGAAGCTGATCCAGGAATATGGGGCCCTGTCAGGTTATACATTGAACATCCAGAAATCTAGAGCCTTAGAGATAGTGTCTGGGGACAACATAAAAAGTAGATTACCACTCCCTATAGAGTGAGAAGAAGAGGCTATAAAGTACTTGGGATTCACTATACCCCAGGAACTCCCACAAGTGTATGGCTGGAATGTGCGAAAGCTTTTGAATGACACGAGAATGAGCTTACAACTGTGGCAGGGACTCCCCTTATCACTTATGGGGAGAATAGCTCTGTACAACATGGTGATCATACCGAAGTGGCTATATGTGTTCCAGACCCTGCCACTGTATCTGTCTAAGGCTGATGAAAAGAGGCTTAACAAGTCTTTACAGACATTTCTGTGGGCAAAGAAAAGACCTAGAGTGGCGCTGTCCACGCTTTACCTACCGGTGGAATACGGGGGCTTAGGGCTCCTGAACTTGCGCTATATGACTATAGCAAGTGGAATGAGACACCTAAATGATTGGCTGCGGCGCACACAATATTTCACTCCTTCCCACCTTGAATTGCAGGAGACGGAACAGAGGCACATTAGCTACTTACTACACAAGAAAAACAAAGCGGAGACCAGCCTGTTAGTCCCAGCACAGCTATTGCCAGCAGCGCAGGAAACCTGGTGCTGGCTCTGCCGGCACCATCGTTTCTCACCTAGGACCACCCCATTCCTGCCAATATGCGGCAACCGGGACAACTGTATGAGGTGTTCAAGCGATGGGAAGGCAAGGGGCTGGAATATGTTCTCCAGGCGATAGACGGAAACGGAACAGTCAAATCCTGGGAAAGCCTCCGGGACCGGTTCAAGTTGAACCCAGCGGACTGGTTCCACTATTACCAGCTACAACATTACATAGCGAGCCTCTCCCAGGAAGCTCTGGCGGAGGATGTGCAGGAGGAGCTGGGCTTGGCACTCTCGCTGGGAGCACAACACAAAGTGCCGCTAACATACCATCATAGACACTTAAAACAAAATTATAAACCATATGAATCATTCTATAATAAAATTGTGCTATAATAGCAATGCACACAAGTAAGTTAAAATATTATAAAAACAATCTGTAAGAAACTGCTAACAAAGATAGCTTTATGTTTAAATCTGTTTATTGGTATAACATAGAAAACAAGAACCATACAGATTACATCCGCCAATACTTGAACCACCACCCAAAGTGTTAAAAGGATGTCAACAAGTAACCTGTACGTAGTATTTCAATCCCCATTCCACTACCCTCCCTATTCCCTTAACAACCCCTCTGGTTGGTGAGAGTGCCCAGGCATATGTAAAAAAAAAAAAGAAAGAAAGGGGGGGGGGGGGGGGAAGTGGGGAGGAAATTAGTGCAATGGATGTAATAACTTTGATAGGTTTAGCAATTCAACAGTCTGCTACGTGCCTGATGGGATAGGGTCTATCAAAATGGCTCCCATGTAGCTATAAATCTGTTACCTTTTTGTACTATCTAAGTCAGAAATTCCAAGTCTGTCCTTACTCAGTTGTTCAAACATATACAGTTTCCAACGTTGTAGGTTAGGAGGGGAGGTCTGAAGCCATACACATAAGTACATAAGTACATAAGTAGTGCCATACTTGGAAAGACCAAAGGTCCATCTAGCCCAGCATCCTGTCACCGACAGTGGCCAATCCAGGTCAAGGGCACCTGGCACGCTCCCCAAACGTAAAAACATTCCAGACAAGTTATACCTAAAAATGCGGAATTTTTCCAAGTCCATTTAATAGCGGTCTATGGACTTGTCCTTTAGGAATCTATCTAACCCCTTTTTAAACTCCGTCAAGCTAACCGCCCGTACCACGTTCTCCGGCAACGAATTCCAGAGTCTAATTACACGTTGGGTGAAGAAACATTTTCTTTGATTCGTTTTAAATTTACCACACTGTAGCTTCAACTCATGCCCTCTAGTCCTAGTATTTTTGGATAGCGTGAACAGTCGCTTCACATCCACCCGATCCATTCCACTCATTATTTTATACACTTCTATCATATCTCCCCTCAGCCGTCTCTTCTCCAAGCTGAAAAGCCCTAGCCTTCTCAGCCTCTCTTCATAGGAAAGTCGTCCCATCCCCACTATCATTTTCGTCGCCCTTCGCTGTACCTTTTCCAATTCTACTATATCTTTTTTGAGATACGGAGACCAGTACTGAACACAATACTCCAGGTGCGGTCTTAATTCCAAATGTCACAGTGTAGTGGAGGAATGAACGAAACCCTCTAGTGGCAGGCATCCCTCCCTCTAATTGACCAAACAACAACACTGGTCTAACAGTCGCTGATTGTTTCCACCATCTTGAGATCATTTTCATTAAGGATTCCCAGAAAAATCAGACAGGCTTGCAATGCCAAAACATGTGTCCCAAACGCGCTCTTTCCATTCCACATTTAGGGCATTTTCCATCTCTAGAGATCCCAGCTTGCCTCGCACGATGTGGAGAAATGAATAGTTTCATGATAAACTTATATAATGTCTCTTTGTGTTGAATCGAGACCATTTGCTTATGTATATAAACAATGGAATCTTGCACTATAGTATAGGTGACCGTTTCCAAATGCAGGGACCAAACAGATGCCAGTTCTTTGTATGGGATGTCTGGAGTATTGTCTTGTAGATATCTGTGGTGAAAAGATAGTGGCACTCCCTGTGTTCCTCCCAAAGCAAGTGCTTCTGACAGCACCTCCTGAACATCTTCAGTTAAGTCAGTCCATTGAAGTGAGTCAACATAGTGTTTTAATTGCATATGAGCAAAAAAGTGGTTTTGAGGTAAGTCATGTGACCTCTGTACCTCTGAGAAAGATTTCAACCTTCCTTCTTCACTTACCACATTATACAAATATCTCAGACCTTTCCTCCCCCATACTGAAAACATCCCTCCATTCAATGCTGGTGGGAATGCTGGATTTCCCATAATGGAAAGAAATGGGGTCACCGATGACGAAAAGCCAAAGTGATGACATAGCCAACTCCATGCTTTACGTGCCGCCCTGAACACAGGGAAAGCCTTAAAAATTCCAAGAGGTAATGGTTTTGTTGTATGTATAATATGGCTAAGGTGTATTGGTTGTATAAGTCCACCCTCTAAAGATGTGGCTGAGCACTTCTCCACCCCATGGAGCCAATCATTTATATGTCTCAATAATCCCATCCCTTTGTGCTTTTTTGGTGTTTGAATAATCTCCAAAGATAACCATGGCTTTTTCCCTTTCCACAAAAATATCTGTACCAATCTATAGAACTGTCTCAGATCTCTGGTCTGTAGGTGTATAATCAACAAGGTATTATTATCATATTAATAAGATGTATGCGTCCCCAGAGGGAGATAGGATACGCCGTCCAATTCTGCAATTGTCTAGATGTATCAGACAACAGAGACTGTATATTTGCACGATACAGCCTGGACAGATCCACCGGTAAATAAATGCCTAGATATTTAAGATTTGCGTGTGTCCACTGTAGAGGAAATTCCCCTCTCTATCTCACTCTCACCTCCTCTAGGCTAGGGAGAGCTTTGGATTTCTCCAAATTTAAAGTGAAGCCAGAGAACCGCCCAAATATATGTATCACTTTAAGCAATCGTGTTAATGAGGTCTCAGGTTCTGCTAATGTTAAAGACAGATCATCAGCAAAAGCCAGTACTTTTATTTCTTGATCTGCCATTTTCACTCCCTTAATGGAATCGTTCAGGCTGATCCTACGAATCAGTGGTTTTATACAGAGTACAAAAAGTAACGGGGAGAGGGGGCAGCCTTGGCGTGTACCCCTCTGCAGTGATGTGCTGGTAAATGTTTAACAGGCTCTCTCCCTGGTCCACCTCTGCGCCCTCCCCCATCCACCTCTGCGCCCCTCGTCCACCTATGCCCCCCCCCCCAAAAAAAAAAAATTGCTGAGCTGGGGAGAGAGCCTGGGGGGGGGGGGGGCAATGCATTACTCTCTCCAGGAAAAAAAGAATTATATGATCCCAGGTTCCAATCTATTTCATGTTTTAATGTGGGATAAAATGCCATAAATAAGTATAGAAATATAAACTTTTAATGTTGAGCACCTGATTCTCAAAGTGGACATATTCCAAATACTAAAATGAAAATAAAATGATTTTTTCTACCTTTGTTGTCTGGTGACGTAGTTTTTCTGATCATGCTGGCCCAGTATCTGATTCTGCTGCTATCTATCCTCTTAACTCCGTTTCCAGGGCTTGCTTTCCGTTTATTTCTTTACTTTCCGCCTTTCTTCTTCATTTCTTGCCCTGCGTCCGTAAATAAAAGCTGGGTCCTCCACAGACTTGACTGTCCAGTGGATCCACCTTCTGCCTATTTTCTCCATCCATGTGCAGTTTTTCTCCCCTCTTCCTTTTCTCTCATCTCATCTCCTTCCTCTCCCTTCCCTCTCCTCCATCCATGTCCAGCATTTTTCCTCTCCACCCTCCATCCATGTCCAGCATTTCTCCTCTCTCCCCTCCATTCATGTTCATCTAACTTCCTCTCTCTTCCCTCCCCTCCATCCATGTCCAGCATTTCTTCTTTCTCCCTTCCCCTCCATCCATGTGCATCTCCTTCCTGTCTTTATTTATTTATTTATTTGTTGCATTTGTACCCCACATTTTCCCACCTATTTGCAGGCTCAATGTGGCTTACATAGCACCGTGAGGTGTTAACCACCTCCGGTGATGAAACAAATACAGAGTGATGTTATAGAGAATGAGATACATGTGTTACAGACACATTAGAGAATCAAGAGAAGAGTTATGTAATGTTCATTGCAAGTTTTGGTTTCGTTGTGTTGCTGAGTTCAGGCACTTAAGTTCCTTTCCCTTCCCTCCATCCATGTCCAACAATTCTCCTCTCTCCCCTACCCTCCCCTCCATCCACCCATGTCCAGCAACCCTCCTCTCTCCCCTGCCCTCCCCTCCATCCACCCATGTCCAGCAACCCTCCTCTCTCCCCTACCCTCCCCTCCATCCACCCATGTCCAGCAGCTCTCCTCTCCCCTTCCCTCCATCCATATACAGCAGTTCTCTTCTCTCCCCTGCCCCCCTCTATCCATCCATACCAGCAATTCTCTTCTCTCCCCTGCCCCCTCCATCTATCCATACCCAGCAATTCTCTTCTCTCCTCTGCCTCCCTCCCTCCATCCATCCATACCCAGCGATTCTCCTTTCTCCCCTGCCCCCCCTCCATCCATCCATACCCAGCGATTCTCTTTTCTATCCTGCCCCCTCCATCCATCCATACCCAGCGATTCTCCTTTCTCCCCTGCCCCCCCTCCATCCATCCATACCCAGCGATTCTCTTCTCTCCCCTGCCCCCCTCCATCCATCCATACCCAGCAATTCTCTTCTCTCCCCTGCCCCCCTCCATCCATCCATGTCCTGCAATTCTCTTCTCTCCCCTGCCCCCCTCCATCCATCCATCCATGTCCAGCGATCCTCAGCAGCTTAGCCGAAATTGGGTGGTGGAGCAGGTGGGGGAAGAGGGGTTGGTGGTTGGGAGGTGAGGATAGTGGAGGGCAGACTTATATGGTCTGTGCCAGAGCCGGTGATGGGAGGCGGGACTGGTGGTTGGGAGGCGGGGAAATACTGCTGGGCAGACTTGTACGGTCTATGCCCTGAAAAAGGCAGGTACAAATCAAGGTAAGGATACACATATGAGTTTATCTTGTTGGGCAGACTGGATGGACTGTGCAGGTCTTTTTCTGCCGTCATCTACTATGTTACTATGTATATGACATGGCAAAAGAACCAGACATTGAGAGACTATCCAACCTGTGGAGTACAGAATTGGGGATTAATGTTTAAATCATTTTTATTGACATTGAATGAAAACGTTACATTTGGTGGTTATAGAGAAGACATTATTCAAAATCAAAACATTGAATTCAACTTTTAACCCCTTAATCTTTAACCCTGCCCTCCCTCCTCTATCAGCAGACTACACCGCAGAGTCAACAACTTATACAACCTATACCATGTGAGCTTGTGCAATATTTGCTCATCTTACTATTACATGTAGAAGCCTTATTCCTGATTGCTCTCTCTAGTTTATGTTTCTCTGCGGGAGTCTACAATCCTATTCCCCCCCCCACCCACCCACCCTCCCCTTTTGGCTTTGCTTCCTGAGCACAGTCTCTTTATTTTATTTATATCTAATTCAGTACTCTTTAGTCCATTCTGTCTTTTGTTTATTGTCTTAAATGTTCAATAAATGACCTCTAGCTGCTGGCGTTAGGGTCTGCCAGAAGGCTGTCCATCTATGTTGGAAACTGTCCGCTTTTTGTGTCCATCTTAGGGCTCTCCACTCTCTCCATTCTCATTAATTTTATCATCTGTGCTCTCCATTGAATTATGGTAGGAGGTTTCCTAGATAACCGTTCCTCCAAGATGACTTTCTTTGCTACTACAGTGGACCGTTTTGCAAAGTCTTTATATCCCTTTGGCGCCAGTGCAGCTATCCTGAAGTGGTCAAAGAGTAATTTGCAATCTGGCTTCCACTGCACTCCCCACATCTGCGAGATTCTTTGTAGTAGTGCTTTCCAAAATGTATTTATTTGTGGGCAAAGCCAGAACATGTGTCCCAGTGTTGCACCCACCATATTAAATTTTGGGCATTCTCCTGCCGGGGACAGTCCCATGTGGAAGGCCCGTCTGGGTGGTATATGCATTCTCAATGCTGTTTTGTATTGGACTTCCCAACTCCATGTGAAGTTTGTCGTGGTCCTTATTGTTTTGATGTGCTTCTGGAATATTTCTGTAGGCAAACTGATGCCTAAGTCAATTGACCACGCCTTTGCTAGCTGCGCAAAGTGCAATTCTGCTGCCGTATCTCTAATGTGTCTATGATGGGCTGATAATGGTATCTTGTTCTGAGCTGCCAGCGAGTATGCTGTTGCTATTTCCTCTTGCACATCTTCTGTTAAGTTTTGCCACTTCAAGCTAGTCACATAATGTTTCAGTTGCTAATAGTGAAAAAAATCTGAACTTGGTATGGAACAGGAGCACTGCAACTTTTGAAATGTCTGTAAACGGCCTTCCTCTGTTAAGATCTGATATAGATACTTGATTCCTTTTTTCTGCCATTTTTGGAAGGCAGAATACATGTCTCCTGGGGGGAACGCCGGATTTCCGCAAATGAAGAGATATGGAGTGGCCCTTGCCGAGAAATTGTGGAGCTTGCACACCCATTTCCACACTTTTTTTTGCTGTAGGCATTATGGACGTTGTCACTAGAACCTGTGAGGAAGGCCCTCCTGTCCCATGCAGTAGACTGCTAAAATGCACTTTCCCAGTGAGTTTCAGTTCCACAGGGGTTGCCGTGAAATCTTGTGTTTCTCTATACCAGTCTGCTATGTGCCTCATGCCACTGGCTACTGTCATATGTCGAATACTGAGCAAGCCCAATCCCCCATGCTCTACTGGTGCTTGTAGGATTCTCAGAGGGGCCCTGGGTTTTTTCCCCTTCCACAGAAACTTTTGGAGTTGTCTATTTAATATTTTTTCATCTTTGTTTATCAGGTATAGCGGAAGGACCTGAAACACATATAGCCATCTAGGGATAATTAGCATGTTGTGTATGGCTATGCGTCCCATCAATGATAGTGGATATCCGGTCCACGTCTTTAATCTGTCCATTGTTTCATTCATTAACCTGGTTATATTCAAGGCATACAGTTTGTTCAAGTCCTGTGAGATATAGACCCCTAAATATCTAAGGGGTTCGTCTTTCTGTAGTATAGTGATATTTTCCCTTCCTGTCCCCACCGATTTCCCTTGCACTATTAAAGCCTTTGTCTTTTGCAAGTTTAATGTGAATCCTGAATGCCGCCCGTATCGTTCTATTTCCTCGAATAGTCTTGGCATTGATCTTTGCGGATTTTGCAATAAAAGTAACAGGTCATTGGCAAAGGCCAAGGTTTTTATTGTGACCCCTCCAACCTCTACTCCCTGTATGCCCCCTGCCCCTTCTATATGTCTCAGCAGTGGCTCTAACGATAATATGAACAACAGCGGGGACAGGGGGCAGCCCTGCCGGGTCCCTCTGCCTATTTGAAACAATGGTGTCCTGATCCCATTTATTAATAGGGCTGCCTTTGGATCTGTATATAGCAGCTGGAGTGCCTCTACATACCAACCCCCAAATCCCATAGCCTGTAACACCTCAAACAAATAGTCCCACCGAAGCTTATCAAAGGCCTTTTCAGCGTCTATGCTGATGGCCCATGTCTCCTGTCCCCGCTGCTGACTTGACGCCATTCCCAGTAACAGTCTGCGAACATTTCCTACTATCTGCCTGTCTTTAACAAAGCCTACTTGCTCTTTACTGATAAGTCGTGGTAATATTTGAGAAAGGCGATTTGCCATGATTTTGGCCAGTAACTTTAAATCTACGTTTATCAACGATATTGGTCTATATTAATCCACTAAATGTTCTTCTTTTCCTGGCTTTTTAAGAATTACAATAAGTGCTTCATTTGCATGCCTTGCGAATTGTCCTCGCCTGGCTGCCTGATCATAATAGGATGTCATAGGGCCTATTAGTTTGTCACTAAGTATTTTATAAAATTCTCCTGACAGGCCATCTGGGCCCGGGGCAGAGTGCAATTTCAGGGCCTTCACTCCCTCCTGGACCTCTTTCCCTTTTATAGGCGCATTTAACTGCTGCTGTTCCTGGTCTGTGAGGAATGGGAGGCCAGCCTGTTTTAAATACCTATGTAAGCCTTCCCTATCTCCTCTGCCTGGGGCTGCGTATAGCTCTGAGAAGTGCCGAATGAACAGATCTGCAATCTTCTCACTTTTATGCTGTATTTGCCCCTGCTTGTCTTTTATGGCTGTTATCGACCCCCTTCCTCCCCAAGTCCTTACCATTCCAGCTAACATAGAACCCATTTTGTTGCCATATCTCTGAAATTTGTATTTGGAATAGAGGATCTCTCTTATGGCCCTTTCATGCAGCAATGAATTAAGAGACACCTGTAATGAATGCAGGTTCTCCCTGTTCTGCCCTGTCGGTGTCGCTGTATACTTTTTCCTTGCTTGGGAGAGCTTATTTTCTAGGTCTATTATTGCCCCTGATATTTTCTTCTTTCTTGCCTGAACATATGCAATTACTTCTCCTCTTAGGACCACCTTAGCCGTGGCCCAAAATAGGGTTGGGTCTTCCCTATGTTGGTCATTAAATTGTGCGTATTCCTCCCATTTGTTCCTAAGATATTTTGTGAAATCCTGGTTTTTATATAGGTAGGCCGGAAACCTCCACCCTCTCTCCTGTTGTTGATAGTAACTGGGTGCCTCCAGGTCGAGCCATACCATTGCATGGTCCGATATGTCCGCTACTCCTATAGTTACTGATATTACTTCCGGTAACATCACTCGCGCTGTTAAAATATAGTCAAGCCTCGAGTGTGTCCCGTGCACCCTTGACAAATGTGTATAATCTTTTTGTCCCGGGTGTAGGGCCCGCCAGGCGTCTACTAAATCCAGACTCCTTATGAATGTTAGTAGTACTCGGGCCCGGGGGCCTCCTCTATGTGCTAGGTTTGGCGCTGAACAATCTACTTCTGGCTGAGCTACCAAATTAAAGTTGCCCATTATCATTAACTTTAGTGATTTATACGCTCTACAGGTTTGCACCAAGTTGTCGTAAAATTTCCTACCCCCACTGTTGGGCCCATATAGTGTCAGCAACAGGATTTCCCTGCCTTGCAACCAGAGATGAATCAAGACATACCTCCCCAGTGGGTCTGATAATAGCATTTCCAATTTTGTCGCGAGCCCTTTCCATATTAATATTGCTACCCCCCCCCCCCCTTTACGACCATCTGCGGGGGAAGCATGTACCTGTCCCACCCAATTTCTCTGTAGTTTAACATGCTCTTCTTGCGACAATCGCGTCTCTTGTAGGCATGCTATGTTTGCCCGCTTCCTGTGCAATGCTGTTAACACCTTGGAGCGTTTGACAGGAGATGTTATACCTCCCACATTCCACGTGAGCAAGCGAACAGACCTAGCCGCCATCTTTTTCTGATTTCTGTCCTATCTGCAATACTGTAGTTTTGTGAGGGTTAGGCGCCCAGCCTTGCCTCTCCCTCTTTTTTACATCTGTCATCTCTGTACCATTAGTCAATGTTGTACCATGGACTATGTTCTGTCTGTGCAAAATAATTAGATTCCTGTACTGATCTGGATGAACTTGACTCAAAGCCTTTACTATACCCCTCCCATTCCACACTTTTCCTACCTTCTGCCCTTTACCCCTTATTCTGCCCTCCCCCCCTTGTGTTTCCCACCCTCGCCCCTTTTGCTTTCCATGGGTTTTGTCCCCTTCTTCCCCCTCTGCCCTTTTTGTATCTCCTCTCTCTGTAGAGGAAATGGTGATCTACGTGATATGTGCCCCCCCACCCCCCGTCTCCCTCCACCCGTCCATTCCTGTTACTTATTATTTGTCCCCTGTGTTGACTATTTATTATTGCTTTCAACCACATACAAACAGCAAACATTTCAACATTTACCAACTTCTATGTCCTTTGTAGTCCCGAACTTTAATTCCTTCCCAGGCTTAAATCTCCTGTGGAGAGCTTGGTTTTTTCATGTCTGTCAGAGTGCCACTCTGTACTGTGTGAAAATATCTGTTGCCTTTCTCATTCGTTTCTTTTAAAATCCTCGCCCGCTTTTGGCACACTCCATTCCTTCTTTCCATTAACTCCAATTCTTAAGTCCTCGTTGGTCAGTCTTCTATGTCTCCTGTTTTATGTTCATTGCCTTCTGAAATGTGGCTGCTTCTTCCGCTGATGTAAAAGCGTGCCATTTACCCTTGTATGAGATTTTTAAGGTTGCGGGGTATAACATCATAAACTTTTCCTTCTTAACAGACAGCGCATTACACACTTGGTTAAATTCCCGTCGACGCTGCTGTAATGCCAGTGAGTAATCTTGGAATATCTTTATAGATGTTCCTTCATAGCTGAGGATGTCTCTTTTTTTGTCGCGCACCCCTCATTATTTCTGTTTTATGAAGGAAATTGTGCACCTTTGCGATGATTATTCTAGGCCGCATATTGCCCTCCTGTCTGCGGCCTAGCCGATGTGCTCGCTCCAAGCAGACTTTTCCAACGCTGTCTGTGAGAACGCATTCTGCACTGAGCCATCTCTCCAGCACTGTGCTCAGTGTCTGGTCTGGTACTGTTTCGGGAAATCCCACTATTCGTATGTTCGATCGACGGGATCGGTTCTCCAGATCATCGAGCAACTTGCCTTGTTCTTCTACAGTGCTTCGCAATTCGGGTATGATTGTCTCCATCGTCGATTTGCGGTCCTCTGTCCCCGCCACTCTCGATTCTAGTTCGCTCGTGTGACGTTTCATCTCTTCCATTGCTCGTTCTATGGATGTCATGTGTTCTTTTAATTGCGCAAATTGTTGTTCTGTCGCTCCTTTTACTGCGGCTGCTATCTGCTGTAGCTGGGGATCGCTGAACAATTGTTGTTGCTCCGGGCCCGGGCTCCGCGCCATCTTGGAATCTGTGTGGCTACGTGTCCGTACTTGATCTTTTTTCCTGGTTTTACTCGCCTTGCCTGCCTCTGTCCGAGTAACAAAAGGATCCATGCAACTTCTACTTATATTTAATTGCGTTTTCCGGATCTCCGTTCACGTTTCTGTTCGGGTGGAGTGTGAAACCAGGAGGGGGCCCGAGAGAGAAAGCAACGTGCTGGCTTCCTCCTCTAAGGCATCACGTGATCTCCAGAATTGGGGATTAAAATAACTGCCACAATGATCCGGGAACACCTCCTGGGGTATCGCAGGAATACAGATCAAGCAAACTGTTGGGAATTACAATTTAAGTTTGTGCTGAGAGCATACATACCACCCCGGAGGGCGTTCCATATGGGGGCTTCACCGGATGGAGCATGCCCCAGATGCGCAGCGGAGGGAGCAACTCTGGGACATATGTTTTGCGGCTGCCCTTGCATCAAAAAGTTTTGGAAAGCCGTGAGTGGACAGATAAGGACTATTTGGTTCTCGAACTGGATTTTAGATGCAAAGCTCCTTTTTGCCTTCCCCATTCCACCTAAATACCTCTCGCCTTCGACGCCTTCGTGGCCACACCTCTCCTACTCTCCTCCGCTCTCTTTTACTCCTTCTCTTACTCTCAGCTGGTGACATCAATCCCAATCCTGGCCCTCCTCACCAACTATTATCCAAACTCTACAGATCTCATCGTGACCTCTCTAAACTCATCTCTATTCCTCTACTCCCCTCCTCTCCTCTTCTCTGCCCTTCTCTTGCTACCTATGGAATGCCCGCTCTATCTGTAACAAACTCCCCTATATCCTTGACCTCTTTATCTCGCGTCACCTCCATCTGCTCGCCATAACAGAAACCTGGCTCTGCCCTGATGACTCTGCTTCAATCGCAGCCCTCTGCCATGGCGGTTATCTTTTTTCACATACTCCTCGCCCTGCTGGTCGCGGGGGCGGTATTGGACTACTTCTCTCTCCCTCCTCCAGATTTCAACCCCTTCTTCCACCTCAATCTCACTGTTTTTCCTCCTTTGAAGTCCACTCTATCCGCCTTTTCTCTCCTCTGCCTCTTCGAATAGCGGTCATTTATCGTCCCCCTGATAAGTCCCTTTCATCCTTTCTCAGTGACTTTGATGCCTGGCTTGCCTTCTTCCATGATCCTTCCTCCCCCTCTCTCATCCTTGGTGACTTTAATATTCCTGCTAATGATCCTTCCAACTCTTATATTTCCAAGTTACTCGCTTTAACATCCTCCTTTAATCTCCAACTATGCTCCACCTCCCCCACTCATCAAAATGGTCACTGTCTTGATCTCATCTTCTCCTCCAACTGTTCACCCTCTAGTTTCCTTGCCTCTGATCTTCCCCTCTCTGATCACCATCTTATAACTTTCACACTTAAATCTCCTCCCTCCCAGTCCCGTCCTATCTTATCTAATTTATCTAGGAATCTTCACGATATTGACCCTTCATCTCTATCCTCCCATGTTTCAAACCTCCTCTCTACTGTCGCACCATCCATGTCTGTCAACGAGGCTGTTTCTTCTTACAACAATACTCTATCCTCTGCCTTAGACACTCTTGCACCTTTGATGACCCGCCCTATAAGGCGTACAAAACCCCAGCCTTGGCTGACTTCTAATATCCGCTACCTACGTTCCTGTACCCACTCTGCCGAACGCCTCTGGCGGAAATCTCGGGCCCTTGCTGATTTCTTACACTTTACGTTCATGCTGACCTCTTTCCAATCTGCTCTTTTACGCGCCAAACAGGATTATTATATCCAACTGACCAACTCTCTTGGCTCTAACCCTCGACTTCTCTTCACCACTTTGAACTCTCTCCTCAAGGTGCCCCCTCCCCCAGCTCCCCCTTCATTATCTCCTCAGACCCTTGCTGAATTCTTTCACGACAAGGTTCAAAAGATAAACCTTGCATTCTCTACCTCGCCACCTCTCCCTCCACTAGTCCGTTCCCCTCTCTCTCCTCCCACTCATTCCCTTTCCTCCCTTCCTGAAGTTACTATTGAGGAAACTACACTTCTCCTTTCTTCCTCAAAATGTACCACCTGTTCCTCTGATCCCATTCCCACCCACCTTCTTAATGCCATCTCTCCTGCTCTTATTCCTTTTATCTGTCACATTCTCAACCTTTCACTTTCCACTGCAAATTTCCCTGCTGCCTTGAAACATGCTGTGGTCAGACTTCCGGTGGGGGCATGGAGCTGTGAGGACATGAGGAAAGGTAGCTCCGGGGCGCCAGCATAAATCAGCATTAGTAACAGTGTAACCCCGTTGAAAACGAACCGCAGATCTTGAAGGGAGCAAACCGCGAACATTTATTGAACAACGCGGAGCTCAAAAAACACCGGATGGCAACAAAAACAGCTCGGAAAGAGCCCAAAGAAAAGACTCATGCCGCAGACAAAATGGCGGACAAACCCGCGCCGGCGTCACCACTGCTTAGCTCACAATGGGCAACTGAAATTACCGAGGAGGTAAAGGCGGCGGTGGAGCAAGCGGTGGGAGTCAAACTACAGCTGATATTAGACAAGCTTGAAGGGCTGACCGAGAGAAACACACAGCTGATTAACGAACTGCAGGCGGTCCAGCAGCGAGTCGGGCAAGCGGAGGAGGACATAATAAAAGTCTCGGAGGAGCAGCCAAGAATTCGCACGTGCCTCGCGGAGGTGGAGGCGAAGCTCGATGACCTCGAGAATCGCTCGAGGAGGAATAATCTTCGCCTCGTGGGGCTGCCTGAAGCGTTACCTGAGAGAAATTTAAGTACATTCTTAGAAAAATGGCTGCCAGAAGCGCTGGGAAATGAGGAGATGGTGGCAGCTCTGAGGGTTGAAAGAGCGCACAGGCTTGGTCAGAGAAGAGATGAAGCAGGTCGGCCCAGAGTGGTAATATTCAAGATCTTAAATTATGCCCACAAAATGCTTATTCTCCAAGAGCTGCGCAAGGGGAAACACCTTGAATATAAAGGCAAAAAAATATTGTGCTTTCAGGATTACTCCACAGCAGTGTCGGCGGCAAGAAAAAGTTTTGCGCCATTGTGTACGAAGTTGTTTGGGCTCAAATACAAATTTAGCCTCCTGTATCCGGCCAAGCTCAAATTGATGGAAAATAGACAGGCGGTGTATTTTGAGAAGGCGGAGGAGGCGAATACATATGTGGAGAGGATGCTTGCCACGGGCCGTGAAGGATGAGAGCTCAGAGGCACTGGAATCAAGGGAGAAAATCCCACAGAGCAATATTGGTGGGCACAGAGACTAATGTTTCGCACTGTTGGATTACAAGTTAATGGACATAGCGGAGACAAATTGAAACTGAGAGTGGAGAGCCTTGAGGGCATGCTGAAGGAATTTTCCAAAGCGGTTTTGAGTTGCTGTTGTTTGGTTATTGTGAGTTTACAGCAGGACCAGTTGTCGGCTGGAGCAAGGATCACAGGGCGCAGAATCCAGAAAAGTCAAGAGGTTAATCTGGGAAGAATAAAGAGCCCTGGCGAATGGCGAATGGACCTTTTTTCTGGACTTTATTTTTCATCTAGAGGTCTGGTGAGAAAAGGGGGGTGGGAAGAATAAGAGGGTTTGGATAGCCGAGGGTTTTTAGAGGTGCCCTAGCCTCGGTACTGAAGGAAGTTATGCTTAGTGGCATGAAGGGATGGAAAGTGGGAATGGAAGGGGGGCGGGAGGGGGTGGGATGGGGGGGAGGGAGAGGGAGGAGGGAGGGGAAATTCCTGTATGGCTGTGGTGGCATGATGAAAATGAGGAAGATCTGGGGGGTAGGCCGAATAAGACTGAAGAGGGATTTATATCGAGCTGAGAGGGTGGAGGCTGGGACACTCTCTCGGAACATATTGCAGGGAAACAGACAGGCAGTGGATACAGAAAGAGGGGTGACATGACAACTTTGCAGATAATAACATGGAATGTGGGGGGTATATCCTCTCCGATCAAGAGACAAAAAATACTAAAAACACTGAATGATAAGAAAGTGTCCATAGCATTTTTGCAAGAAACGCACCTCACTCGGGAAGAACATAAAAAGTTGAAAGCCTGGTGGGTGGAGGAAGTGTACGAAGCGGCAGCAGTCAAAAAAAAGGGAGGAGTAGCGATCCTAATTAGGAAAAACATTAATGTGGAGGTCAAAAATGTGGTGGCAGATCCAGGGGGGAGATATGTCCTTGCATCAGTGGTGGTGGTACATCAACCATTAGTGTTGTGTAATATATATGCTCCAAACAATTTTGATAAGCGGTTTGTAATGCAGCTTATTCGCAGGATACATGCAATGGGTGAAATACCATTAGTGGTGGGAGGGGACTTGAATGATGTAATGGACCCAATATGGGATAGATCTAAACCGACAGGGAAGGAACTGAATAGAAGGGAAAGGGGCACTACGAGGGTATGTGATGCATTAGAATTGGTAGATGTCTGGAGATTGTTACATCCGATAGATAAGGACTTTACACACCTCTCCAGAGCTCATCATACACTATCTCGAATAGATTACATAATGCTTTCAAGGGAGCTTATCACCAAAGTGGAGGAAGCCCAGATAGGCCCAATCATGGTCTCTGACCATGCTTGGGTGAGAATGCAGATCCGGTTGGGAGGAACGAGATCCACGCTGGGAACTTGGCGCTTTCCCGCATATCTGTATCAGGACGCTCAATTTGGGCCTTTCCTGATGGAGAAGTGGAGGGAATATAGTGCTCACAATGAACAACATAGATCAGATCCAGTTCTCTTTTGGGAGACGGCCAAGGTAGTCCTCAGGGGGGACATCATCTCTTATCTGGCCTTCAAAAAGAGAGCACGAAATAGGGAGGTATATAGATTGGAGAAGCAAGTGGTGGCATTGAGAAAGAGGTACGGAAAGGGTCATGATTTGGGTGTGAGAAGGCAGCTGCTAGAGACACAACAGGCATTAAATGAACTTCTACAGGAGAAGACTCAGAAAGCAAACATATATTACAAGTATCAACTCTATAGGTTTGCTAACAAAAGTGGGAGGTTTTTGGCTCGACTCGCCTCCCAGAGGCTTAGTGCTAAGAAAATCCTCACAATGGAGGATAGTGCAGGAATAAGGGCAAATACAGATGAGGGCATAGTGGCCATCCTAAGGGATTTCTTTGGCAGGCTATATACAAAACAAGAAGATTTAGTACACCCCAGTGGGACGTATCTACATAGTATGGACCTACCGAAGGTAACTACGGAAGAAGCAGAGGTGCTGAACGCACCCATTATTGAGGAGGAAGTAGAATTAGTGATTAAGGGGAGTAAATTAGGGAAGGCTCCAGGGCCGGATGGCTGGAGAAGTGAATTTTTCAAAATATTGAATGCTGAGGTGAGCCCATTGCTCGCGGCAGTATTTAATGCAGCCATTCAGCAGGGGCAGTTGCCACGACATCTGAATAGGGCACAAATCAGCGTGCTGCCCAAGGCAGGTAAACCAGCAGATAGACCAGACTCATATAGACCAATTTCACTAATAAATGTGGAGTTAAAACTCCTGGCAAAGATTTTAGCAAATCGATTAGCGAGGTTTCTGCCCAATTTGGTCATGGACTCCCAAGTGGGATTTACATGTGGGAGGGTGATAGCTAAGAATATGAGGCGAATATGGGTTGCTTTAGAGAGGGTTAGAATAGAACAGACCCCGGCTTTGCTAATCAGTTTCGACGCTGAGAAAGCGTTTGACAGAGTGGACTGGGGTTATCTGTTTGGAGCGCTGCGAGCTTATGGGATCACGGGATTGTTTGAGAAGGCGGTGAGAACACTATACACAGGCCCTCAGGCGCAGATATATGCGAATGGTCTACAGTCTGAATGGTTCCCGATAGGGAGAGGGACAAGGCAAGGTTGCCCACTATCACCGCTTTTATTTATTCTAGCATTAGACCCCCTTCTGAGGGAGATTCAAAATAATGTAGATATTCGAGGGGTGGTGATTCGAGAGCATACCTTTAAGACAGCTGCATTTGCGGATGATCTGTTGGTGCTAATCACGGACCCGAGGCGCTCCCTGTCATATCTGATGGAAAGCTTAGAGGAGTATGGGGACTTTTCGGGGTTCCGGTTAAATCTTTCGAAGTCAGAGGCCCTAGCCAGCTCTGAAGACCTACAAAGGGGGTGGGGGGATGGTTTTCCATTGAGATGGGCGCAGGGTTCTTTTAAATATCTGGGAATACAACTTCCAATGGATACCAGGCAGATTTATGACCTTAATATGGCCAAATTGCTAAGTGACACCAAAGAGCAGTTGGCACGATGGTCTATGCTCCCTGTGTCGTTAATGGGGCGGATACAGTTGTTCCGTATGATAGTATTTCCACGATGGCTCTATGTATTACAGGCCCTTCCTTTGTGGTTGGCAAGGCGGGAATTGGGGACACTCAGAAGAATAGTGATGAAGTTCTGTTGGGCTGGCAGGAAACCTAAGATGAAGTGGCAACAGCTATTAGGGCACTGGAGGGTGGGGGGGTTAGGATTGCCGGATATGCGGGAGTACAACCAGGCATGCCTCCTGCGACATCTGCGGGACTGGCTCCTGGGTTCGACCACATACACGGATGTAGGATTGGAAAGGGCATATTTCTTCCCGTGGCATATGAACAATTTACTACATATTAAACGGCTAGGGCAGTTACCTGTTAGACTTAGAGAAAGCATATTGTTGGGGCCGCTGAGGAAGGTGTGGCGGGAGCTACTGCAAAGGTGGGGACAGGACCCGGGTTCCAGTGTATTCCTATCACTGGCTGGGAATGATGATTTTACCCCAGGCAGGGAAAATGCTGTGTTTCGTAGATTACAGGAACAGGGAGTAGAGCTACTAGAGAGTTTTATTCAAGAGGATGGAACCTTGATTACATTGGCTGACTTCCAACAAAGATGTTCTGGGGGATTGGCGGTGCTCTTTGCCTATCAACAATTAGCACATTATGTGCGGAGCCTGGGGAAGGAGGGGTTGTCCCTTAGCTTTGGGAGACAACTCAGGGAATTTATGGAAGGGGATGCATTGGGGCAGGTTTCAGTCTCCTGGTTCCGCAAAGAGTTAGAGAAAGGGCAACCAGGAAAGCAGATATCAGAGGTGGCAACGAGGTGGAGTGCAGAAGTACAACAACAAATTTCTGAACATTATATAAAGCAAGCACTGATGGGTATACCGAAGGTGGTTTATAGTGCAGAACTACAAGAGTGTCAATTTAGAATTTTACACAGAGCGTACTTTTCCCCTAGAAGGGCTTTCCATGCTAAAGTAGTGTCTTCAGGTAGCTGCCCGAAATGTAAACAGAACAGTGCCACATTGGTGCATTGCCTATGGCAGTGTAGAGCTCTTAAAGCCTTCTGGGGGAAATTGGGTAGATACATGGGAGAGGTGCTGGGGTACCCAATTGCTCTCACTTTTGCGAAAATGATATTGGGTATCCCTGGGCAGTGGGGGGTTGGGACCCAAGGGGAGCGGCTGTTTCTGAACAAGGCATGCATAGTGGGGAAAAAGTGCATTCTCAACCATTGGGTGGTGGACGTGCCTCCCTCTCATTGGTATTGGAGAAACAAATTACATCAACTGATGCTTTGGGAGGCTAGAGGGGCACGCTGGACACCAAAGAGAAGGACACAGTTTCTAAGCATCTGGGGGAAATACATAAACAAGATATCGCCCCGAGCACGTAGTCAAGTGCTCAACGGGCTACCCTGAGAATTGGAGGATACTGGATGAGCACAGGTAAAAGAGACACATACAGGAAGGGGGGAGGGGGAGGGATGTAGGGGGGTGAAGAACACTTAGGAAGGAGCATGGGGGTTAGGGAAGCGGGAGGGAAGGGTGGGGAAGGAATCTAGACAATAAAGAAAAAGCAAATCATATGGGACATGTAACAGTCTTGGATAGATGTTATAAACATTGATTGTAACATAGCAAGCTGGGATCAGCAAACAGAAAATTGTGTATGTTGTACATGTTTTTAGTGTAATGGCAGTTTCAATAAAAATGATTTAAACATAAACATGCTGTGGTCATACCTCTCCTTAAGAAGCCTTCACTCGACCCTACTTGTCCCTCTAATTACCGACCCATCTCCCTCCTTCCTTTTCTATCCAAATTACTTGAGCGTGCTATTCACCGCCGCTGCCTTGATTTTCTCTCCTCACATGCTATTCTTGATCCACTACAATCTGGTTTTCGCCCTCTCCACTCAACCGAAACTGTGCTTACTAAAGTCTCCAATGACCTATTACTGGCTAAATCCAGAGGTCTCTATTCCATCCTCATTCTTCTTGATCTTTCCGCTGCTTTTGACACTGTCGATCACAGCATACTCCTCGATACCCTGTCCTCACTTGGATTCCAGGGCTCTGTCCTTTCCTGGTTCTCTTCCTACCTCTCCCTCCGCACCTTCAGTGTTCACTCTGGTGGATCCTCTTCTACTTCTATCCCTCTGCCTGTCGGCGTACCTCAGGATTCTGTTCTTGGTCCTCTCCTCTTTTCTATCTACACTTCTTCCCATGGTTCATTAATCTCATCCCATGGCTTTCCTACCATCTCTATGCTGATGACTCCCAAATCTACCTTTCTACCCCTGATATCTCACCTTGCATCCAAACCAAAGTTTCAGCGTGCTTGTCTGACATTGCTGTCTGGATGTCTCAACGCCACCTGAAATTAAACATGACCAAAACCGAGCTTCTCATTTCCCCCCCCAAACCCACCTCCCCACTCCCCCCATTTTCTATTTCTGTTGATGGCTCTCTCATTCTCCCTGTCTCCTCAGCTCGAAACCTTGGGGTCATCTTTGACTCTTCTCTCTCCTTCTCTGATCATATCCAGCAGATCGCCAAGACCTGTCGTTTCTTTCTTTACAACATCCGTAAAATCCACCCCTTTCTTTCCAAGCACTCTACCAAAACCCTCATCAACACCCTTGTCACCTCTCATTTAGACTACTGCAATCTGCTTCTTGCTGGCCTCCCACTTAGTCACCTCTCCCCTCTCCAATCGGTTCAAAACTCTGCTGCCCGTCTTGTCTTCCACCAGGGTCGCTTTACTCATACTACCCCTCTCCTCAAGTCGCTTCACTGGCTCCCTATCCTTTTTCGTATCCTGTTCAAACTTCTTCTACTAACCTATAAATGTACTCACTCTGCTGCTCCCCAGTATCTCTCCACACTCGTCCTTCCCTACACCCCTTCCCGTGCACTCCGTTCCATGGATAAATCCTTCTTATCTGTTCCCTTCTCCACTACTGCCAACTCCAGACTTCGCGCCTTCTGTCTCGCTGCACCCTACGCCTGGAATAAACTTCCTGAGCCCCTACGTCTTGCCCCAACCTTGGCCACCTTTAAATCTTTGACATTGCTTTTGACTCGTAACCACTTGTAACCAGTCGCCTCCACCTACCCTCCTCTCCTCCTTCCTGTACACATTAATTGATTTGATTTGCTTACTTTATTTTTTGACTATTAGATTGTAAGCTCTTTGAGCAGGGACTGTCTTTCTTCTATGTGCAGCGCTGCGTACGCCTTGTAGCGTTATAGAAATGCTAAATAGTAGTAGTAGTAATAGTAGCTAAGTGGGAGACCTGTGAGAAGCAAGTTGCAATAGTCTAAGTGAGAGGTGATAAGAGTGTGGATGAGAGTTCTGGTACTGTGCTCAGAAAGGAGTGGCCTTGTGGTTAGGGTGGTGGACTTTGGTCCTGAGGAACTGAGTTCGATTCCCACTTCAGGCACAGGCAGCTCCTTGTGACTCTGGGCAAGTCACTTAACCCTCCATTTCCCCAAGTACAAATAAGTACCTGTATACAATATGTAAGCTGCATTGAGCCTGCCATGAGTGGGAAAGTGCGGGGTACAAATGTAACAAAAAAAAAGGGCGAATTTGGTGATATTATAGAGAAAGAAACGACAGGTTTTAGCCGTCTGCTGAATATGTGCAGAGAGGGAGGAGTTGAAGATGACCCCAAGGTTACGAGCTGATGAGACAGGAAGGATGAGAGTGTTATCCACAGAAATAGACAATGGGGGAAGAGGAGAGGTTGGTTTACGGGGAAAGATAAGAAGCTCAGTCTTGGTCATGTTTAGTTTCAGATGGCGCTGAGACATCCAGGCAGCAATGACAGACAGGCAGGCTGATACTTTGGCCTGGATTTTGGCTGAGATTTCTGATGTGGAGCAGTAGATCTGGGAGTCATCAGCGTAAAGATGATACTGAAAACCATGGGATGAGATCAGAGTACCAAGGGAAGAAGTATAGATGGAGAAAAGAAGAGGTCCCAGGACAGATCCCTGAGGTACACCAACTGACAGTGGGATAGAAGTAGAGGAGGATCCACTAGAGTATACACTAAAGGTACGCTGGGAGAGATAAGAAGAAAACCAGGAATGAACAGAGCCCTGAAATCCAAGTGAGGACAGTGTATCAAGGAGTAGGCTGTGATCAACAGTGTCAAAAGCAGCAGATAGATCGAGAAGGATGATGATAGAATAGAGACCTTTGGATCTCGCCAGGAACAGATCATTGGCGACTTTAACAAGTGCTGTTTCAGTTGAATGAAGGGGGCGAAAGCCAGATTGAAGTGGATCAAGAATAGCTTGAGATGAAAGAAAGTCAAGGCAACGGCAGTGACCAGCATGTTCAAGTATCTTGGATAGGACAGGGAGGAGGGAGATGGGGCAATAGTTGGAAGGACAGGTAAGGTCCAATGAAGGTTTTTTAAGGAGTGGTGTGACTACGACATGTTTGAAGGCATCAGGAACAGTCGCAGTAGAAACTGAAAGATTGAGGAAATGACAGATAAACGGGATGACAGTAGGAGAGATAGTGTTAAGTAGATGGGTGGGAATAGGATCAGAGGAACAGGTAGTTAGTTTCGAGGAGGAAAGAAGATGTGTAGTTTCCTCTTCAGTGATTTCAGAAAATGAAGAAAAGGAGGCAGGGGTTGGAGGGTTGAGAGAATGGACTAAGGGAAGGAGAGGTGGAGGTGACCTGGTTGAGAATTCAAGTTTAATCTTATGAACCTTATCATGAAAGTACTCAGCCAGAGTCTGGGCAGAAAATGAAGGGTGAGTTGGAGGTGAAGGCACTTTGAGGAGAGAGTTCAGTGTGGCAAAGAGACGTCGAGGGTTTGAGCCAGGAGAATTTATCAACTGGATGTAATAGTCCTGTTTGGCAAGTAAAAGAGCAGACTGGAAGGAGGACAGCAAGAATTTGAAATGTATGAAGTCAGCATGGGCACGGAATTTCAGCCAAAGGCGTTCAGCAGCCAAAGCTGGGGTTTGGTACGTTTTACAGAACGGGGAATGGGAGGAGCAAGAGTATCCAGAGCAGAGGAGAGAATAGTATTATAGGAGGAGACAGCCTCATTGACAGACTTGGATAACATAGTGGTAGAGAAGAGATTTGAAACACTGGAGGACAGAGTAGAAGGGTCAATAGCCTGAAGATTCCTAAATGTATTGGTTAGGATTGGACGGGACTGGGGAGGAGGGTGTTTAAGTGTGAAAGTTATCAGATAATGGTCATAGAGGGGAAGAGTTGAGGCACAGAAACTGGAGAGCGAGCAGTTTGAGAAGAGGATAAGATCAAGACAGTGGCCATTCTGGTGAGTGGGGGCAGTGGAGCACAGTTGAAAATTGAAAGAGGATGTTAAAGCAAGAAACTGAGAAGCATAAGAGTCAGAGGGCTCATTAGCATGAATGTTAAAATCCCCAAGAATGAGGGAAGGAGATGAAGGTTCAAGAAAGAAGGAAAGCCAGGCATCAAAGTCAGTGAGAAAGGAAGAAAGGGACTTATCAGGGGGTCGATAAATGATTGCTACTCGGAGAGGCAGAGGAGCAAATAGATGGATGGAGTGGACTTCGAAGGAAGAAAAACAGTGAGACTGAGGTGGAAGAAGAGGTTGAAATCTACAAGAGGGTGAAAGTAGTAGCCCGACACCACCTCCGTGGCTAAACGGGCGAGGAGTATGGGAGAAAAGATAACCTCCATGGCATAGGACCGCGACTGAAGCAGAGTCTTCAGGGTAAAGCCAAGTTTCAGTTAGGGCAAGCAGATGGAGAGTACGAGAGATAAAGAGGTCATGGATGTAGGAACGTTTGTTACAGACAGAGTGGGCATTCCACAGAGCACAAGAGAAAGGCAGGAAAGAAGGGGGGAGGAGAGGAACAGAAATTAGATTGGAGATATCACGGTGTGACCTGCACAGATAGGATGAGAGCTGATGTGGAGGATCAGGATTGGGATTAATGTCCCCAGTGGAGAGCAGGAGAAGGAGCAAGAGAGTACGAAGAAGAGTAGGAGAGGTATGACGACAGAGACGAAGGTGAGATGTACTCAGATAGAAAGGAGATGTATAAATTGGAAGGAAGAAAATGTTGAAGGTTGAGAGTTGAGACAAAAAAAGAGATGGTGAGATAAATACAGAGGGTGGACAACTATTTTACAGAAAGGGTGGTGGAGGCGTGGAATGGCCTCCCGGAGGAGGTGGTGGAGTCTAGGACTGTTCCAGAATTAAAAAAGGCAGGGGATAAGCATGTGGGATCGCTTAGGAACAGGAAGAATTAGGGGTTACAGAAGATGGGCAGACTTCTGCCGTCACGTTTCTATGTTTCTATTTCTATGTTTCTATGAGCTGCTGCATCCACCTTGTCGTTCTTTATTGTTTATCATTTTTATTTAATCACACTTATATTTTCAAACATGCCAGCTTGTGCAGCATACGGATGTACACAAAGGAAGTATACGCTGGGCATTTTCAGAATTGGTTTGATTGGTAATTGAGGTTACCTGTGTCCTAGTCCCACCCTCCCTCCCCTATCCCATCCTTCCCTAGGTAAACTCCCTTTATATAGGGCAGTCAAGGGACAAGGATCTTCATTGCACCATAATTGGTCAATCTTACACCTTGTTACCCCTATCATAGTTAACCTTTTTTACACTTGTGAATCACATCAATATGTCCTTTATTCAGTGCAATAGTACAGACAGAGAGGGTAATACAGTATACAATCTTTCATTTCTTATGTATATGTTAAAAGCGAGGCATGATACCTGTAATAAGTCAACTAAATAGGAAAAACAATTCGAAAAGTGAAAACTAGAATGATAGAACACAGAAGCAACATCAGACGTATGGACACTTCTGCACCATTGGTAAACCACTGTCTGGAACAATCTCACAGCTTCGCCGACCTCCGTTTCTGTGTATTTAAGGTCATATCAAAACCATGGAGAGGTGGAAATTTAGACTCAATGCTACTTAAACAAGAGCAAAAAACCATCTTTCAGCTGAATACACTGCATCCAGTAGGACTTAATGCAGAATTGGACCTTACAGTTTTTTCTTGATTTTTATCCTCTTATTCTGTAATTTTTAATTCTTATTTTTATCATTTCATTTTCATTTTTTCATAGTTTATTTTTCAACCCTTTCTTCCTTTTTGTTGTTATGTTTCAATAAGAAATGTCAGATTGACAGATTTACATCGATAATAATTTTTAAAAAAAAATTTTTTCTTTAAAATACTGTTCATTCCTTATCTCATTATCATCCTATGAAGCATCGTATTCAACCACTCATGTAACAAATTGTGATTTCTGATCACTGCTTTATTTTATTATTTATTGGTAAATTGGTAAATTGATTTAATGTCGAGCAACCTAAAGTCAGTACATTATTTACATGTATAAAATTATGCCTATGGCCACCACTGCTTTATAACTGTTTATGTTAATATATAATCATATGCTGTACTTTTCATCTTGACTGATAACCATCACAACTGTATGTGTCATGCCTGAAAGCACCTCAAATGGTGCTCTGTCTCCTTTAAAATTCATCTCTGCATTAGAAAATATGATGTCAACACGCCAACGTCTTAATGACGCTCACGCAACCCTTCACAAACGATTTTTCCTTGGCGTCTTTCTTTTGCCGCCTTTTTTGTTACTTTATATAGAAAGGATCAGACACTAAATAACCATTTATCCTCTCGGACCAAACAGGAGAAGGCTCCTTCGCCGGAGCCCCTTTTTTCGCGCTATAGCGAAATTAATGCAAGTTACCCAGGCTGTCTTTAAGGTAAGAAGTTTTTCAAACAGCCCTATCGGCAATTTTCTCTCTGGGCGTTTCTCTTTCATTTCTTATGTATATGTTAAAAGCGAGGCATGATACCTGTAATAAGTCAACTAAATATCGGGTTTCCCCTTCAATCACTAAGGAGTGCCTTTTCAATCATTAAGAAAGGCACTGTTATCTCCACACTTTATATATTTAAACACCATTCCTTCTCTGAGGGGGCCATGAGTACTTGCCGGGTTCCCCTAAAAATATATATATTTTTTCAACTCCTGTCTATTCACTTTGTAGGCACTTACAACTTGAACTCTGTACGATCGCTATATCTACAATTTGGTAAGCCTGTTCCAATGATGTTTTTTTATATATATACATATTGCTAATTACACCGATGACGTTGCAGCCATCACACATATTGAGATCAGATAAACCACATTATTCTGTCTATTAGAACCACCACATGATACAAGCCTTTAAAAAACATATAAATATGATTAGTTCTTACAGTTTTGGATGTATATCTGTATATATATATGTGTATATACGTGGACATATATGTCCATTACTACTTTTAAAAACATTTTTTTCTTAAAAATTCTTCACAATATATTTTCATATAATTTGCATATTATAAATCTCTCATTACATGTCTGCCTATATTTTAAAATCGGTTGGCATTATGTCGGCTTATATTTTAAAATTTTAAAATTTATTGGAGCTGTCTCTATGACTATTATACGGTTGCTGGAACATTATAATTTTACACAGTTTATTGAATCAATATAATTGTTTGTAATATCAACATCTTATTATTATTTTTTAATTTTTCATATATTATTTATGCTTGAAGTCAACACGATGCTGTCATTATTTATTTTGTATGTTCTATTTTATTGATGTATTTATATGTTTTTATTAATAGACCCCTGAGGCAGGTGCCTTTTTGGCGCCGAAACACGGCCCGTGTCGGGTCTTTGGCTAATAAAGTACTCCTGTTGTCTCATTCTTGAAGGCCCAGTGTTGCTTTTTTCTTTTGCTTTATTCAGTGCAATACATGTAATGCTTTAATCCTAAGGCAAACTATCTGGAGTCTTAGAGCTTGTCCTATCTGGCTCCATTTATCAGCTTTGAAAGATGAGATCAACAAACTCAAGAAAGAATTGGCTTCAACTAAAAAAGCATTCAGGATTACTCAATTCCCTGCCAATTTACCACCACCACTGCCACAGAGAATGCAACAACAGAGGAATAGATGGGTCACAGTAGGCTCAGGTAGTCTAAGATCTGTGACACAGAAGCTCTTACCTTCCCAACCTTTGCCCCTGTCAAATTCTTTTGCTGCGCTGCATTATTATGATACTGAGAAAAGAAGTACTGTGGTGGAACCAGATGCTATCAAAGTAGCAAAACCCAAGAATCATCCCCCCAAAAGTGACAGATTGGTGAAAAGCAGAAAACTCTTACCGCTCGGAGACTCCATTATCAGAGGCATTAACTTAGGATCACAGTTCAAGGGTTCCAACCTAGTGAAATGCCTTCCAGGATCTTCAGCTACCAGATGTACTGACCAAATTCTGAAAGTGATCCGAGAAGAGAGTGAGGCTTCGAATATTGATGTTGTAATTCACCTGGGGACAAATGACCTGGTCAACAATAGCAAATTTACAGCACAGAGAGCATTCCAGAAGCTTGGGGAGGGACTGAAATCTTTGGTTCGGACTGTGGCTTTTTCTGAAATAATTCCCACATGGGGGAAGGGAAAAGAAAGACTATGCAAAACAGTGGAGTTCAATAAGTGGCTTGAGTCTTGGTGTAAAGAAGAAGGTTTTAGTCACATAGGGGCGTGGGGTAATACTTGGAAAAATAATATGTAATGATGGGCTACATCTTTCGGTGACGGGAAAAAGGATCCTTGGAGAGAAATTCAGACAGTATGTTTGTAGACATTTAAACTAGAAGCCGGGGGTGACAAAAAGAAACAAGGGAATTCGGAAAGTCACCCCCAGAATAAACTTGATGGCAGAGGGAAAGGTCATCTAAATATAGAAAACCAGCTAAACTCTCTACTAGTTTACTAGTAAAAAAGGCCCGTTTCTGACACAAATGAAACGGGCGCTAGCAAGGTTTTCCTCGGAGTGTGTATGTTTGGGAGAGTGTATGTGAGAGTGACTGTTTGAGAGTCAGAGTGAAAGTGTGATTGTGTGAGAGAGAGCGTGAGTCTGGGTGTGAGTGTGTTTGTGAGAGAGTGTGTGTGTGAGAATGAGAGTGTGTGCAAGTGTGTATGTGAGACACAGTGTGAGTGAGAGTGTGTGTGTGTGTGGGCGAGAGAGAGAGTGTGTGTGAGACACAGATTCTCTGTTTGAGTGAGTGTATGAGACCAAGCGAGTGTGTGAGTGACTGTGTGGCACATAGAGAGTGAATGTGATACAGTGTGAGACAGAGTGTGTGAGAGTGAGAGTCAGAAAGACATTGTATATGAGAGAGAGAGTGTGAGCCGTGCCCTCCCAATCCATGGCCATCTGTCCCCTGCCCCCTCCATTCATCCTTTTCCAGCAATTCCCCTCTGTCCCTGAGCCCTGCCCTCCCAATCCATGGCCATCCATGTTTGTCTGTCACCTGCCCCCTCCATTCATCCCTATCCAGCATTTCCCCTCTCTGCCTGAGGCCTGCCCTGCAATCCATATCCATCCATGCCCATCTGTCCCCTCCATTCATCCTTATGCAGCAATTCCCCTCTCCCTGAGTCCTGCCCTTCCAATCCATGCCCATCCATGCTCCTCTGTCACCTGGCCCCTCCATTTTTCCCTATCCAGCATTTCCCCTCTCTGCCTGAGGCCTGCTCTGCAATCCATATCCATCCATGCCCATCTGTCCCCTCCATTCATCCCTATCCAGCAATTCCCCTCTCCCTGAGTCCTGCCCTTCCAATCCATGCCCATCCATGCTCCTCTGTCACCTGGCCCCTCCATTTTTCCCTATCCAGCATTTTCCCTCTCTGCCTGAGGCCTGCTCTGCAATCCATATCCATCCATGCCCATCTGTCCCCTCCATTCATCCCTATCCAGCAATTCCCCTCTCCCTGAGTCCTGCCCTTCCAATCCATGCCCATCCATGCTCCTCTGTCACCTGGCCCCTCCATTTTTCCCTATCCAGCATTTCCCCTCTCTGCCTGAGGCCTGCTCTGCAATCCATATCCATCCATGCCCATCTGTCCCCTCCATTCATCCCTATCCAGCAATTCCCCTCTCCCTGAGTCCTGCCCTTCCAATCCATGCCCATCCATGCTCCTCTGTCACCTGGCCCCTCCATTTTTCCCTATCCAGCATTTTCCCTCTCTGCCTGAGGCCTGCTCTGCAATCCATATCCATCCATGCCCATCTGTCCCCTCCATTCATCCCTATCCAGCAATTCCCCTCTCCCTGAGTCCTGCCCTTCCAATCCATGCCCATCCATGCTCCTCTGTCACCTGGCCCCTCCATTTTTCCCTATCCAGCATTTCCCCTCTCTGCCTGAGGCCTGCTCTGCAATCCATATCCATCCATGCCCATCTGTCCCCTCCATTCATCCCTATCCAGCAATTCCCCTCTCCCTGAGTCCTGCCCTTCCAATCCATGCCCATCCATGCTCCTCTGTCACCTGGTCCCTCCATTTTTCCCTATCCAGCATTTCCCCTCTCTGCCTGAGGCCTGCTCTGCAATCCATATCCATCCATGCCCATCTGTCCCCTCCATTCATCCCTATCCAGCAATTCCCCTCTCCCTGAGTCCTGCCCTTGCAATCCATGCCCATCCATGCTCATCTGTCACCTGGCCCCTCCATTTTTCCCTATCCAGCAATTTCCCTCTCTCCCTGAGTCCTGCCCTCCCAATCCATGCCCATCCATGCTCCTCTGTCCCCTGCCGCCTCCATTCATCCTTTTCCAGCAAGTCCCCTCTCGCCCTTCCATGTTCCCCCCCACCCCCTCGCATCCATGCTACGCTCTCTCCCATGTCCCAGCCTGGCCCGCCCTCTTCTCCCCCCCCCCCCCCCTTCGCATCCATGCATCCTTTTTTTTTTTTTTTATTCTTTTTAACTTTACCTCCGTGGCGGTTCGTGCAGCGAAGCGTCAGGGAAGGAGGCGGCGCTCCCGACGTCTAGCTTTCCCTTCGCTGTGTTCCGCCTTGTTTTGAAGGCGGAACACAGCGAAGGGAAGGCTAGACGTCGGGAGCGCCGCCTCCTTCCCTGACGTTTCGCTTCCGGATTTGTTTGTTTTGTCGCGAGGGCGGGGCAGAGACGGCAGGCTGAACCCTTCAGCCTCAGCCTGGGAGTGACGTCAGATGGCTTCAAGGCTTCAGGCTTCAAGGCTTCAGGCTTCCGGCTTCAAGTTTCCGGCTTCACAGAACTCAGGCTTCCGGCTTCAAGTTTCCGGCTTCACAGAACGTTGGCTTCAGAACGTTCACGGTGCGTTTTATTATATTAGATATTGTCCTTGGAGCCTTTGCTGCGAAAAGTCTCCTCAGCCCCAGACCTCCAGGGGGTTAATCTGGCAGGACAGGATATCCGGATTCTAGCTTATGCAGATGATTTATTAGTAATTTTGAGAGAGCCCTCTAAGACTTTAACAAATCTGCTGCAGTTAATTGAGCAGTATGGGAGATACTCTGAGTTTCGTTTAAATTTACATAAATCTATAGCCCTACCGGTGTTGTCAGGAGAACCGGCAACCTGGCTGGGGAGCTTCCCCATCCAATGGACACAGACCTCCTTGAAATACTTGGGACTCACCATCCCTAGGGATTTAGCACAACTATATGCACAAAATGTGCAGCGACTATTGCGAGACACTGCGGGGTCACCTAATAGCACTGAGATCACAAGTTTGGAAGACGCGCTCTGCAAAGGACAGAGAGCTACGTAAACAACTGGCAGAAACTGAAGAGAGGCTGCAGCAGGGGAACTATCAGCCAACACAATCTAAAGGCTCAAGCTCAGGGGCCTGGGGGCCGTTGCCACTTTCTCTGATGGGAAGGATTGTGCTGTTTAACATGGTCATGGCCCCCAGATGGCTCTACACATTTCAGTCACTCCCATTGTTTCTAAAAAAATCTGATGAGTGGAAGCTGATAAAAATGGTGCAAATTTTTTTATGGAAGAAGAAAAGGCCACGTCTTTCATATTCCGCATTAAGTGTTTCAGTGGAGTATGGAGGCCTGGGACTATTAAATATCAAGTATATGACAGTGGCAAGCGGAATGCGACATATCAATGACTGGTTCCGTGGAACCCAGGATTATACAGTCACTTCCATAGAAATGCATTTGTATCCCGAAACGCATTTTAGTAATTACCTGCATACAGCAGGGCCTCCCTTGCCATATATACTGCAAAAGACAGGAATTTTGAGGTCGGCGAAAGCTGTATGGCAATGGGTCTGCAAGTTGCATCAATTCTCTGCAAAAAATACCCCATTTTTATCGATTTGTGAAAACCCTGCCTTTCCACCAGGCATTTTATATCCAGCTTTCCAAAGATGGAAGCGGAAAGGGATGATATACTTATTGCATGTCGTCACTCTGGAAGGACGGGTTAAATCATTCCAGGAGCTCCAGGCGGAATTTGGTCTGCCTCCCTCGGATGAATTTCACTACAGTCAGCTATAGCACTATATCCAGTCCTTACCTGGGAGGATTTAGCGGAAGATGTTCAGGAAGAACTGGCCTCAGTGTTTTCCTTAGCAGCGCAACAGCAAGTGCCGCTCAAGTTCTACCATAGGCACATTAGAGAGACAGTGCAAGAACCTGATTATGTCAAGTTGTTATCCCAGTGGAAGCAGGACATTCCGATGGACCTTACAATATCTCAGTTGAAAACTCATGTTTTGACTTTAAGGATACATACATCTATGGTTTCGCACTGGGAAACTCAGTACAAAGTGGCACTTAGACTTTACATTCCTCCTAGGAGGGCTTTCCATATGGGGATCTCTCCGTGGGGGGAGTGCCCCAAGTGTAAGGAACTTGGAGCTTCTCTGGGGCATATGCTCTGGAGGTGCAGGGGCATTGTCAACTACTGGAAGCAGTTATGTATCTTGCATTTGGCAGACCAGGTGGAAATATGACCCAGGTCTGTTGCTGGGTCATCCTGTACTTGTTTGTCCAATACCGAAAGGTTTTAAAGCTTTTGTGCACAAGACCATTGTAGTTGCCATGCAAGTGATCCTGTCTGAATGGGTATCTTATAGTTATCCATCCTATTCCCAGTGGCGGACTCGTATGATCCTGCTGTTACGAGTCGAAAGGATGGGGGTGCATGACTTTAACTCTGGACCTGGTCTGCGGTTTCTAGATACTTGGCATCCATTGTTAGATACACTGACCCCAGCTGCCAGGAGTAGGTTGCTGAACTTTTAACAGTTTCCCAGGCAATGCACAAAGAGGGGTTGGGGGGAGGGGGAGGGATTTTAAAAAGGGTGGGGGGACTTTCGGTAAATGGGGGGGGGGAGGGAGGGATGGAGGGGGTTGTTTGGGGAGGTAGGGGAATTTATTTAAAAAAAAACTGTATTATGTTGTAGACATGGTTGATATTCTTTACTCCTGTGGTGGTCTAGATTTAAAAATGTGTGTGTACAATATTGTTTAGTGTTTCTTGTACAGGCTATTTTGTCTTTAATAAAAAAGATATACCATAAACATCATCTGCCATTTAGACGCCCAGTCTCCCAGTCTCGTAAGGTCCTCTTGTAATTTTTCACAATCCTCCCGCGATGTAATGACTTTGAATAACTTTGTGTCATCAGCAAATTTAATTACCTCACTAGTTACTCCCATCTCTAGGTCATTTATAAATATGTTAAAAAGCAGCGGTTCCAGCACAGACCCCTGGGGAACCCCACTAACTACCCTTCTCCATTGAGAATACTGACCATTTAACCCTACTCTCTGTTTTCTATCTTTTAACCAATTTTTAATCCACAATAGAACACTACCTCCTATCCCATGACTCTCCAATTTCCTCTGGAGTCTTTCATGAAGTACTTTGTCAAACGCCTTCTGAAAATCCAGATACACAATATCAACCGGCTCACCTTTATCCACATGTTTGTTCACTCCTTCAAAGAAATGTAATAGATTGGTGAGGCAATTTCCCTTCACTAAATCCATGTTGACTTTGTCTCATTACAAAACCCTCGTAAAACCAAATGTATATTCTCTTCTATTTCCAGTATCCATGATGAATTGTAAGCCACATTGAGCCTGCAAAGAGGTGGGCTAATGTGGGATACAAATGCAATAAATAAATAAAAATAAATAATCCATGCTTTTGAATATGCTCTGTAATTTTGTTCTTAATAATAGTCTCTACCATTTTGCCCGGTATCGACATCAGACTCACCGGTCTATAATTTCCCGGCTCTTCTCTGGAACCTTTTTTAAAAATGGCCTCCCTCTCCAAATCATAAGTGATCAGGGATTGCAATTCACTTATTCGTTCTGGAGAGCTCTGTGTTCTGCTGTTGGCATCATCACCCATTTCTCATCCGCATACCACCCACAGAGCAGTGGACTGATGGAATGAGTCAATCAAACTCTCAAGACCTTCCTGCGAATTTACACTAATAACTGACAGGATGACTGGTCTACATTACTCACCTGGGCCGAATTCGCCTATAACAACGGCTTCCACACTGCCTCTCATACATCACCATTTTTTATGGCGTATGGGCGCCACCCACGACTACCACTTCCGATCCCTCATACCCAAGCCTCGCCTCTGCTCCAGCAGACCCTCACCAATATCCAGAACATTTGGAACAGGGTCCAACAACATCTTCAGCGAGCCGCTGCTAGATACAAGCTTTTCGCAGATCGTAAAAGGCGGTCTACTCCGATTTTTCAAACTGGACAAAATGTTTGGCTCAGTACCAAATACTTGAGGCTCCGTTTACCCTCCTTCAAGCTTGCTTCCCGATAGATTGGACCCTTTTCAGTATGATCTCGGGTGGGCGCTGTCACTTATCGTCTACCGTTACCAGCTAACCTCAAGGTCCACAATGCCTTTCATGTGTCCCTGCTAAAGCTATTCTTAACCTCTAAATGGCACCCAGAGCCAAAGAAGATCATTGTTCCTGACTCCGAGCCTGATCCTGAATTCAAGGTAGATGAGGTTCTGGACTCCAAATGTCAAAGGGGACAGCTGCTATTTGCTATTCTGGAAGCACTTTGGTCCCGAGAATAATTCCTGGGAGCCCGCTGCCAACGTCCATGCACCTGAATTGATCCAGGAGTTCCATACCTGCTACCCATCCAATCCCGGACCTTGGCAGAGGGGGGGTCCTTAAGGAGGGGGTACTGTCATGTCCCCTACCTCAACGCAAGTGGCGTCCTAGGGCTTCGTGGGGTCCCGTCGACACGCACACTTGACTGGCCGAGCCCTGAGCCATGTGTGTGTAGTTCTTCTCTGGCTGCAGGCTCCTTGATTGCTTTGCTTCCATGCACCTGGGTCTGCTCTCTCTCTGCCTGGCTTCCAGGCTCCTTGATTGCTTTGCTTCCACCCACCTGTGTCTTCTCTCTCTCTCTCTCTCTCTCTCTCTCTCTCTCTCTCTCTCTGCCTGGCTTCCCTTGCTTCTCTCCTATTGGTCTTCTAGTTCCTCCTTCTCCTGCTCTTATCCTATGGCTGTGCTCCTTCTCCCTGCTGGTCCCAGCTGATGTCAGATGCCAGCACTTTATCAACTGAGCTCTTCTTGGACTCCGTGCTTCGGCTTCTACTTTGGTAGGTGTTACTTGCTCAGTAGCGTGCTTCTTCTCTACTTTGTCCCTCGTTGCTGACTTTGCCTGTACCTGGATTACTCTCTTGACCTTCTGCCTGCCTACTGACTTTGCCTGTACCTGGATTACTCTCTTGACCTGTTGCCTGCCTACTGACTTTGCCTGTACCTGGATTACTCTCTTGACCTGTTGCCTGCCTGCTGACTGTCTGTACCTGGATTACTCTCTTGCAGGCTGCCTGCCTACTGACTTTGCCCGTACCTGGATTACTCTCTTGACCTGCTGCCTGCCTATTGACCTTACCTGTGCCTGGATTACTCTCTTGCCTGTTGCCTGTCTGGCCGTCACGTTCACCATCCCGCTTCCTGCTCCGTCTCATAAGCCTTGCAGGCCACCCGCACCTAGGGGCTCAACCTCTGGGGAACGGCGGTCAGCGCAGGTGAAACCCGGGGTTGTCCAGCCGCTAAGCAGAACCTGGTCCGAGTACCGGGCTCAGCAGCGCTCTACTTGGTACAAGAACTCACAAGTCTGACACCCCGACAGACTCCGAGAGCAGTGATAATGAAGGTGCATAATTACATCCATAAAGTGGAGATACTGAGATATAGACTGAAACAGGACATAACTTATTATGATGGGCACCTGATCAGGATATTTCAGGCAGTGGTGTACCTAGGGTAGTTGACACCTGGGGCTGGTCATTTTTTAACACCCCCCTCCAAAATCCAGTACTAGGCATACCGAGAATAAAAAACACTCAGGACCTATAGAACAATTCTTGCATACCATAAGCAGTAATTTATATAAGTCACACAAGGAAAAGGAAAGCATCTTAAACACTACAGTCAGAACTAGATCATCAATAAACCTATTATAAAACGAAACCAGATAGAATAGTACAGATTGTTGATCCTGCACAGTCAATGCCAACTGAAAGCCATATCTTTTTCACAGACAGATACACCCTAATCCACTATAGAATAAGTAATCATAAACTTTCTATTTAGACAAAAATTAAACTGAACTCCCAAGATGCCAGACTCTGCATACAATGCAACACCACAGAAACAGAAAATGTCCCCTAGAACTGTGCAAAATATAAAGACAGCAGATGTAAATTTGAAAAAACTAACAAATACCAATCACCACTTTACAAATTAACAAATAGAAATAAAACAAATATAGAAAATAAAATAATACCATTTTATTGGACTAATACATTTAGCTTTCAGAGGCCAAATCCTCCTTCCTCAGGTCAATACAGTATAGTGCTGTTACAGTATCCTATCCTGACCTGAGGAAGGGGGTTTTGTTCTCCGAATGCTAGTCAAAATGTATTAAAATTAGTCCAATAAAAAGATTACCTTATTTACATGTTCTATTTATAAACATTTATTAAAACATCTACAAATGGAAGTGGAGTGGATACCTTACCAGGCTGCATTGAAGTGAGAACAAGGGGAGATGGCGTCTAAAGCAACGCAGAAGGATAAGCTGAGACAAAAGACGGCGGATCCCAAGATGGCCACCTCACCCAGCGATGCAGGCCCAACTATCTCTTCGATCTGGGTTTCCGAGATAACAACGGAGATGACCACAGTACTAGAACGGAGGCTCACGCCAATTGACGAGAAACTGGAAAAGCTGCAAGCTAGAATGGACGATCTTACCCGGGAATGTGTGACTTTCCAGGCACGAACTGGGGAAGTAGAAGATCGAGTGACGGAGGTGGAGGGGACTCAGAAAGCCCTCCTTAAGACTGTAGAGACTTTGGAACAAAAAATTGAAGACTTGGAGAACCGATCCCGGAGAAATAATCTCCGGTTGGTGGGCATCCCCGAAAAGATGGGGGGCAGGGATTTAACATCGGCATTGGAGAGATGGTTAATGGAGCAAGTAAGATTCCCACCCGATTTGGGACCCTTAAGAGTGGAAAGAGCACACCGCCTAGGAACCCGCAGAGGTGGTGATACTAGACCATGGGTGGTTATCCTGAAGGTCCTCAATTTTGCACATAAGCACTGGATTTTGCAAGCAGCAAGAGGGGATAAACCCCTAACTTGGGAAAATAAAAGGGTTATCTGTTTTCAAGATTACTCGGTTGGAGTGGCTGGGAAACGGAAGGCCTTTTCACCAGTTTGTACCAAACTGTTCACAATGAAGAAACGTTTTGCTCTGATGTACCCAGTGATTTTAAAGATCACACACAATGGGACCACACATACCTTTGCACGGGCTGAAGAAGCGACGGAGTTTGTGAACCAGATGGAGCAGGAAGAGAGAGGCAGCCCGAGCAGAGAACCAACGACTTGAGGACTGTATTAGAGGTCCAAACAGGACGCGTTGGAAGTTATACAGAGTAATTTGTTACCATGGTCAGGGCCAGTCTTAGCAAGTGCGGGGCCCTATGCAGACCAATTTGGTGGGGCCCCATCCTAGCCCTGCCCACCCTAGCCCCACCCCACCATAGCTCCGCCCCCACCCTAGCTCCACCCAATTGATAAGATTATTCCATTTTTAGAATTTTTTTTTTATTTATGAAATTTTAAATAAAGACTTTATTTTAAGTCACACTTGCACCAGAGATGGTTCACCTCCTGCACAAATGAACCACCAGATCATCACTTTAATGTATGGTTCCATTCGCAAATCAACAAGAGTAAGACCACTTTAATTTAACAAGGTTCCTAATTCCTTATAAGAAAAGCTATCATGCCTTGCCTTTAAATGGCACAAACTCTCCAGCTCCTCCACTTGACTTTATTTTAAGTCGCACTTGCAACTGCGATGGTTCACCTCCTGCACAAATGAACCGCCAGATCACTTTAATGTAAGGTTCCATTCGCAAATCAACAAGAGTAAGACCACTTTAATTTAACAAGGTTCCTAATTCCTTATAAGAAAAGCTATCATACCTTCTTTGAATGGCAGGCATAGAGGCTGGAGGAGGGGCTATTGCCAGAAATCAGGATGAAGGGAGAACACAGCTCAGGCGAGAATCATGACTGTAGCCCGCCTGCGGCCTTGCTGCCTGAGACAGACTAGTTCTCTTGGAGCTGGCTTCTCCTTTGCTGCAACACTGCACTGCATGAGCTGATGTACTTTTTAAGTGCCATGGTTACCCTACCTGAACTTGTGCCACCCTAGGCAACTGGCAACTACCTAGCTCACTTAGTGGTTGGGCTAGCCCGCCCTGTTCAGGTGCAGGTAGATTTTTTTTCCCTAAACCACAGAATTTCTGCCTTACATTACATACATTCAGTTTTAGTATGTTAACCAATCACTGATCACCTGAAGGCAAATTTGTTTTTCTTTAAATTTTGTACCCAAAGTACAACAAATCTCATTCTCAATATCATCAGCTATCAATCATTATTCATACGTTGCCTTTGATGAATGGCACTGGCACTAGTGGCACTGTGGCACAAACTTGCTCCAGGCTGAGGCGCTCCACGACCACTTGACTTTCTTTATTTTAAGTCGCACGGCACAGCTGCTGACACCAGCAATGGCTGCTCACCTCCAACCACGCTCCAGCTCCTTTTCCCTTTCCGCCCAATGACTCCTGCCCGCCCTCGCGGAAACAGGAAGTACCTCATCATCAGAAGGCGGGACGTTGAGCGGGAAGGCAGAAGGGAAAAGCTGGGGTGAGTGGAGCCGTCGTGCCTGGCTGCAACTGTCTGTCGGGTTGGGGCCGGGCCGTCGTTACTCGCTGCAAGTTGCAACTGTTGTTGTCGTTGTCCTGGGAGGCGGGAGCTGTCGGCGGGCTCAGCGGGGTGGGGGGGTGGCGGGAGGCACGAGTGGAGCGAGCGATCATGATGCGGTCTGGAGCGACGAGCGAGCAGCGGGATCATGATGCGGTTGCGGTCAGAGCGAGCGGCAGAGTTGAGGCGCACGGGGCCCCCTTAAGCATGGGGCCCTATGCGGCCACCTTGGTCGCCTCTGCCTAAGACCGGCCCTGACCACGGTCCAAGCATACCCGAGGTTATGGGGATGGAAAGGACTATTTGTGGACGTTATCATTTGTGGCAGAAGTTTCTTTTCAGGTTTGAGGGATGGATGAATGGGGGGCTTGGGGAGGAGTGTTGAAATAGGGGGAGAGTAAGTGTGAAGTGTATGCATAAGATACGGGCCTGTTTAGAGCCCGGTTAAGTAGGTCTCAGAATGAACTACTAGTATTACTGGCACCATATTTCCATTGACACATGGCCCCTAGAGGAGGCACAATATGACAGTGTGCCAGCACATACAGGATGAGGGGGAGAGGTCGGGGGGCGACTATGCGTGATGATTCGCTGGAGGGGAATTCCTGCAGAGGGGGGGAAGGGGCAGAAATGGGGAGGAGGGAGGGGATGGGGAAGGTAGGGGGGAGGGGGAGAGGGGGAGAAGGCAGGGGGAGAGGGGAGGGGAGCCAACCATGATTGTGGAGATGGGGAGATGTAGGGAGGAAGATAGAGACCAAGTACACAGGAAGGTAGGATTAACACGAGTCCGATATGCTAGACACGTGCACAGGGAGACTCAGGGAGGTAGAGGCTGGGATGCCCCCCGGGTAGGTTTAACAAAACACAAACACGCGATGAGAGCCATCAACCACCTAGGTTTCCATGGTTAAATTGGTCATGTGGAACATAGGTGGAATCAGCTCTTCGGTCAAACGTACTAAAATACTACAGCAATTGCAGAGACACAGAATTGATGTAGCGATGCTACAAGAGACACATCTTAATCATGAGGAACACGCAAAGCTGCGTATTTGGTGGGTACAGGACTGCATAGCAGCAGATGCACAAGGGAAAAAAGGGGGAGTGGTGATCTTAATCCGTAAGGGGGTGGCGACAACGGTGAGACCTCTTGTGACAGACCCGGGGGAGAGATATGTTATTGTGGAGCTTGAGCTGGCTGGATATAAGGTGGTATTATGTAATGTATATTCACCTAACCATTACGATAAAAGGTTTTACAATGTAGTGATAGGTCACCTGATGGGGTATGTAGGAGCCTCTATAATAGTCGGTGGAGATTTTAACACCGTATGGGACCCGACTATAGATAGCTCGCAAGGACAAAGGAGGGATGTAGCAGCGACCAACCAAGGATTGAAAAGACTGGGGACACTAGTAGACCTGATAGATGCATGGAGGACACTCCATCCCATGGAGAGAGATTACACGCATCGTTCCCGAGCCCACGCATCACAAGCTCGAATAGATTACCTGCTTATTACAAGGGATCTATTTGGGAGGGTGGCTGCATCTACTATTGAACCATACACGATCTCAGACCATGCTTGGATACTGATGGAGTGGGATGGGCCTGATCGGAGTAATAAACAAACTTCTTGGCAGTTCCCTCTGGAACTATATACAGATGGAGTGATGGGGAAAAAGTTACAGGAAAAATGGGAGGAGTATAAGATTTTAAATCAGGAACACGAGGAGGATTCCTTCTTGTTCTGGGATGCCGCTAAGGCAGTACTCAGAGGTGAAATAATTAGCTATTCACATCATGTACGGAAAGCCCGAAACAGAGAGATACTTCGCTTAAGCTCTATGATTTGTAAGACATGACAACTATATGGAAAGACCCACCTAGTGGAACACCGTGCGAGGCTATTGGAGTTACAGGTACACCTTAATGAGCTGTTACACCAACGGGCAGTAAAATCGCAAATTTACTACAGATATAAGTTACACAGATATGGCAATAAGCCAGGCTGTATGATGGCCCGATTGGCTAGGTCTAGAACACATAAGTGGCAGGTACTACAACTGAGGGATCGGCAGAGGCAAGTGGTTAGAACAGATGAGAAGATAGGAGAAGTTTTCGCTAGTTTTTATGAACAACTCTATGCGGCTCCAGTAGACAAGGTCTACCGGGCTCCCTTTATTTAGATACGCTGCAGCTGCCTAGCCTAACTCAGAGGGATAGAGATAAGTTGAATCAACCAATACAGGAAGATGAAGTGGCTTTGGAAATAATGAGAGGGAAAATGCTTAAAGCCCCAGGTCCCGATGGGATGCACATGGAATTTTATAAGCTCATGCGAGAGAAAATTACACCCAACCTTACTAGATATTTCAATAAGATGATAGATATAGAGGGACTTCCGAGAAACCTCTCCACAGCGCAAATTATAGTAATACCAAAACCTGGTAGAGATCCATTAACACCGGAGTCTTATCGCCCGATATCGCTATTAAACGTGGAGTTGAAATTGTTAGCAAAGATCCTAGCCAATAGACTGGCGAAAGTACTGCCTAAATTAATTCATGAGATGCAGGTTGGTTTTGTAAAAGGAAGGGCGATAGCAAAAAATCTGAGAAGAATTCTAGGGGCCTTAGAAATTAGAAGAAGAGATAACACCCCAGCTCTTCTTATCAGCTTTGACGCAGAAAAAGCATTTGATAAGGTGCATTGGGAGTTCCTCTTCGCCACGATACAAAAGATATGGGATACTAGGACGCTTTGCATCCGCAATCAAGGCCTTATATCATGAACCGCGGGCCACAATAAGGGTGAATGGACTGGAAACAGGGGCCTTCCCGATAAGGAGGGGTACTGGACAGGGGTGCCCACTCTCCCCACTGCTATTTGTATTAACACTAGACCCCTTGATTCGCACCATTATAGAAACCCCCCTGATAAAGGGGATGCAAATAGGCACATATATGTTTAAAGTTGCTGCATTTGCAGATGACCTTTTGGTAATGATCACTGAGCCGCAGGAGTCCCTCCCTAACTTAATGGAAACGATAGAGAAGTATGGAGACTATGCGGGCTTTAAATTGAATCTTCTTAAATCAGAAGCACTAGCCTCCTCTACAGAATTAGCACAGGGGTGGGGCCAGGAGTTCCCTCTGAGTTGGGCGGGGGACTCTTTTCGATATCTTGGGATCAGGCTATCTATGGATACCACTAAATAATATACCCTTAATATAAACGCCCTATTAGAAGATACGAAGAAAAATCTGAGTAATTGGGTGGGATTACCCTTATCACTGAGAGGTAGGATTAACTTAATTCGTATGATAATCTTCCCCAAATGGCTTTACGTTATGCAAACCCTGCCTCTTCGCCTGCTGCAGAAAGATTTGAAGAGAGTAAATAGGGCCTTTAGCCAATTCTGTTGGGCAAAGAAAAAGCCAAGAATGCAGCTGACTTTTTTGGTGGGGGGTTGGCAGAGTGGTGGACTGGGGTTGCCTGACCTCCGAAGCTACAATCAGGCCTGTTTATTAAGACACATAGGAGACTGGGTGGGTCAAACGAGTGAATATACTTCATTAACGCTTGAACAGGAATATTTCTCTCCTTATGACCCCTTAACATTGCTCCATCAGGAACGACGACACCTCCCATCGAGTCTTAAACATTGTGTGCTGCTGCAGCCGCTTAGGGACACATGGAAGGGGTTGGCGAAACCTTTAGGGGGGGGGCAGGCTGACGTTTCGGGGTTTCTATCTATAAGGGGGAACCTGAATTTTGACCCGGGTCGGGAAAATGAGTCCTTTCTCAGATGGGAGAATCGGGGTATCTCCAGAGTGGAACATATATTGGATGAGGATGGGAAGCTTATGACATATGAGAGGCTACAAAACCAGCTGGGTACCCACTGGGGAGATAGATTTGCATATGCCCAGGTCAAACACTATGATTTAAGTTTGCACCAGCCAGCTCTTCAAAGGAAACTAGAAGTGAAAGTGCGGGGACTATTTCAAAAATTGGAGGCTACAGGTGTAACAGTGTTGGCTCTTCATGGGGAATTAGTACAAATGTCAGCACCTAAGAACTTCCAGACCTTTAAACAACAGTGGGAACCTAGTTTTTTTCAGGCCCTCATAGCATTAAGGCTGCAATATACTGATGCTCCCTGGATATGGGCGGGAGACTTTAACAAGGTACAAGACCCGAGTTTGGATAGATCCTCACCCACAGCCATCCCAGGGGCGGGTAAAGGGAAAGGGATATCAGCACTCTGCAAACATCTCCAACTAATTGATCCGTGGCGTACCCTCCACCCTACCACAAAGGATTACATGCACCAATCTAAAGTCCACCACTCCTGGTCCAGAATTGATTACATATTAATATCACAATCCTGGTTTTTTAAAGTCCAGAGGGCCGTTATCAGTCCCATGGAGATTTTGGACCACAATATGATCTGGGTGGAACTTGACGTAGGAAGGGGTGGTGGAGGGGGTGGCCAATGGAGATTTCCCACATATCTGTACCATGATAAACAACTATTAACTCACTTGCAAGAGAAGTGGCAATTATATGAAGATATGAACCTGGCATCGTGTGACTCGCCCATGACATATTGGGAAGCTTCCAAGGCGGTTATGAGGGGGGAACTGATAGCGTTCCAGTGTGCTAGGAAAAAGCGACTAGCAGCTGGGATACAGCGATTAGAGATGACATACGCGAAAGCAAAGAGGAAATATTTAAATGACCCTACAATAATTAATAGAGACTCAATGTCAGCAGTTTTAGTAGCATTAAACTCCCTTATACATGAACATGCCATGAGACAACTAGTGGCGCGGCGTTTAAATTTTCAGCGATTTGGGAATACATTTGGGAAACTGTTGGCAAAGGTGGCAAAAGCAACTACCGCACAACGGTTTATCCCAGTGATTGAGAACTCCAGGGGGGACAAGCTTACCCAACTACAAGATATAGTAGACACATTCTATGAGCACTTTATGCAGATGTATACCCCCAGAGACAGGGCTCAGGGCCCCCTGACTAAAGATTATTTGGAGGACGCAAAAATGCCACAATTGTCAGAGGAGGCTCGCCAAATATTGTCTGCACCACTACAGACACAGGAAGTACTTAAAGTAATAAAAGCCTTACAATTAGGCTCGGCACCAGGATTAGACGGCTTCTCTAATGAATATTATAAACTGCTGACACCACAGCTGTGCGGAGCCCTGGTGGATTATTTAGACGCAGTAGTGGCGAGGGGATTTTTTTCACCCAGAGAGAACGAGGCGTTGATTACATTAATTCCTAAGCTGGATAAACCCAAAGACCAAGTAGAATCTTACAGACCTATCTTCCTAATTAATGTCGACGTTAAGATCCTGTCTCAAGTACTGGTAAATAGATTGATGCCCTATATACCAGAGTTGATCGGAGAACACCAGGTAGGATTTGTTAAGGGTCGACAGGCGGTTAAGCAGGTACAGAAAGCCCTCTTAGCAGTAGCGTATGGGCAAGCTACGGGAGAACCCCTCCTATTGGTCAGTTTAGACGCAGCCAAGGCCTTTGACAAAGTTAATTGGGACTATCTGTTTCAGGTGCTTGAATACACTGGATTGGGAGGATGGTTTTTAGAGGCTACACGGGCATTATACAAGAATACCACAGCACAAATACTGATAAATGGCGCCAGATCTATGCCATTTCAAGTAGAGCGCAGCACTAGGCAGGGCTGCCCATTGTCCCCGCCTGCTGTTCCTCCTATATTTAGAACCGCTTTTGCGCACAATGATGCTGGACCCAGATATACAGGGAGTCACACTACATGGGAATTTAATAAAAACGCTGGCCTTTGCTGACGATATGTTTCTCACCCTTACCCAACCGAAGACTTCAGTCCAACGCTTACTAGAAGTCATAGACGAATTCGGATTTTATTCGGGCTTGCAATTAAACTTACAGAAGTCACTGGCCCTCCTGATACAAGAAGCAGTGCAGAGGGAGTGGGAAGGCCCGTTCCCCTTTCAATGGGCTGTGGGGACACTTAAATACTTAGGGGTCTATATTCCGAGGGATCTAACAAATTTGTATAAAAAAAATATGGACCCCTTGAAGAAACACTAAAGGAGGCTTTGCAGGGATGGCAGGGCTTACCCCTGTCTCTGAGGGAAAGAATCGCTATCCTGCTTATTTTTGAAAGAGAAAAACGCCTATAGTGCGACCTAAATCGGGAGATAGACGTTTATCTCACAAAAACGATTAAATCAGTATAATGGATACAAAACTTTAATTGCGTCCGTTTCGCTCGTACGCTCAGATACAAACGCCCAAATAAGGGGCGTGCCGGGGGCGTGTTAAGGGCGGTGTTACGAGGTGGGCTTCTACAACGTATAACGGATAGCGAAATGATTTAGGGTGGGTGCGAACATGGGCGTCATTGCTTAGACCCGAAATAAAAGCGACCAGAGCAAGGGGGAATCGTCTTTAGACCCATTAGCGATTGTGTGGAGTTGGAGAGTGGCGCGATCGGTGTTGGGAGAGCTGAATTGGTGGTTGCAGAGAAAGCTGAGTGTGAGGAGTACCTGTAACGTTCGTCTGTCTGCCCTAGTCGGAACGTTGTCACCCTCACCTGCCTCTTTTGTGTCTTACCTTTTGACCTTTCCCTAGTCCTCCTCCATGCTCTGTCGGTCCCTTCCCCTTCCCTTCCCCCTATTCCTCTCCATTCACTGTTCCCACGTGTATATTGTATTGCCTGACTTCCCTTTGTCTCTGTGTTCCCTGTACTGTTTGGGGAGTGACTGGCCAGAGGGTGTGTTCGGAGTGAGATTCTGTGTGCTGCTGTTGTTTCAGTACTACTACTAATACTTGCACTGGTGGGGAAATGGATGCACTAAATTCACTCTCGGCTTCCATGTTAGAGGAAGAGGCCACACACCGCAGGAGGTATTCACGGCCCCGAGTGTTCAGGCCCCACACCACCTTCCTACAACTCACTGACCAGCAGTGTCTGACAAGGTTCAGGTTTGATAAGGCGACCATTGTGCAGCTTTGTGAGCAGTTGAAACCCCTCCTTCAGCCCCAGACCCATAGGAATAACCCCATCCCTGTCCACCTCAAAATCACTGCCTCTCTCTCTGTCCTGGCCACTGGGAGTTTTCAATCTGTATTAGCTGCTAACACAGGGCTCACCCAGGCTTCTATTTCACACTGTCTCACCCAGTTCCTGGATGCCTTTCTAACTCACACCTCTCACTACATCAATTTCCCCACCACCCCCCAGGCCCTGCACAACAACATGGCCGCCTTCTATGCTGTTGCTAGATTCCCCTCGGTCATAGGTGTGATTGACTGCACACACGTCCCACTCAGACCCCCCCCCCCCCCCCCGACCACACGAAGCCACCTACAGAAACAGGAAGGCATTTCATTCGATGAACATGCAAGTTGTGTGTGATGCCCAGGGGGAGATATTAGACGTGTGTGCCAGGTACCCCGGTTCCACCCACGATGCCTACATCCTACAGCACTCGGGCATCTTCCGCAGGTTTGAGCGAGGGGAGTTCACCGGTGGATGGCTACTAGGTAAGTGCAACATGGATGTACCCATACTATATCTCCTCCACTGGGCAACCCTCCGCCCTGCCTTCCTCCACCTCACTCCACAACCCACTATCCTAATCCCCCCTCCCCCCCTGTACCTGATCCAAGCAATACACACTCATCTCATTCTGCTTCTCTCCAAAGGTGACCGAGGCTACCCGCAGAGGACATGGCTCATGATTCCTGTGGTGCATCCACAACCAGGGGCAGAAGAAACCTACAACAGGAGGCATTGAGCGGACCTTTGGCTTCTTGAAAAACCGGTTCCGCTGTCTGGACCGGTCTGGAGGAGAGCTGCTCTACAGTCCAGAAAAGGTAGCCAAGATCTTTGTGGCGTGCTGCATGCTGCACAATTTGGTCCAGCGCAGAGGACAGGCCCTCCCAGAGGAGCCACAGCCACCAGAGGAGGCCCCAGATGAGCAGGAAGAGGAGCCCCCTCCACCCCCAGCCCACAGAGCAGAGCTCACTGCTTACCAGCTTGGCGTCAGAGCCAGACAAAGACTCATAGAAACAAGTTTTGTGTGAAAGTAAGTGCACATTTATTTGTAATACTCACATAAGTGTTACCATCACATCACACCCACCACCACCACCACCCACCAACCCTCACCCTCCAGCATGTGCCATCACTTTCCCCGTCCCCTCCCCCGTCCCCTCTTACCCCTCCCACGGACTTCCTTTGCAGCTGGTGCTGCAGGGGAAGTCTGTTCAGACTCCTCCGATGGGCTACTCCCACTGTCCTCCTCCGTATCCACACAGCAGCCTGCGGCTTTGGCTGCGCTGTGGAAATCCGGCCACCTTGTTGGCTGTAGCCTGGCCACAGGACCCAGAATGGGAGCTGGTTTGGTGGGTGTGCACTAGTGGCTGCGGAGGTGCCCGATCTCAAGGCCCACCTCTTAGCTGGTGGTGGTTGCTGCCCACTGGAGGAGGAAGTGGATGGCAGGTTTTGCTGCACCACCACTGGTGGAGTAGGTGCTGTGACCTGAGGGCGCAGGCCTTCAATGCTGTGCTGTTGCTGGAGCACCTCATGGTGGGCTTGGCGCTGTGCCTGGAGCAGTTCCTGGTGGGCTTGGCGCTGCGCCTGCAGTGCTTCCCGCTGCAGCTCTAAATTTTGCTGCCGGTACTCCTCCAAGCCCACATTGTGCCGCAGCAAATCAGTGGCCAGCCGCAGGAGTTGCCTCCTTTGGCTGGAGGGCCTCTGGCGAGGAGCTGGCCCCCTATATGCATCCTCCGTATCAGAAAACTCAACCGGTGGTGGAGGTGCTGCCTCTGCCGGTGGTGCTGGTGGAGGTTGGGCCTCTAGTGCTGGTTCTGCTGCTGCAGGTGGTGGAGGTAGAGGCTGCACTGGTGCAGGTGGTGGTGTTAGAGGCTGGACTGCTGCTGCAGGTGGTGGCGGTAGAGGGTGCTCTGGTGCAGGTGGTGGAGGTAGAGGCTGCAATGGTGCAGGTGGTGGTGGTGGTGGTAGAGGCTGGACTGCTGCTGCAGGCAGTGGAGGTTGAGGCTGTCCTGCTGGTGTAGGCCTTTGTTGTGATTGGAGGCCACTAGGGCCAGCCTCATCAGAGTCATCACCTGTATAGCACAAGGGCGAGGAAGTGTGTTGGTGAAAATAACCCACTTTTGTCTTTCAGCATTCATCTACATAGCCCCACACTTGATGACACTGCAAAGAGATGGTGAGGAGGATTGGGTTTGAGACCCATGTGAACGACAGCCCCACAGGCAGCTGGGTACAGCTGGTGGACGGACAGCCAAGACAAGGACACCGCTCACAACTTTGTGGACCCGGACAAGCTGTTTGTTGTATATTAGTTAAAGTGAAGGACATTTGAACGTGTCTTGTGTTACTACTGACTTGGTACACTGCCTAGAACTGCTTTATGACCCCGATTACAGGCTCCTTAAGTTGCATGCATGTGGCCCACACTAACTAGAGCACAAAGGTGACAGAAGGAAATAGGCACAGTTTGGTGATGATGGGAAAATAGTAGGGAGTAGGGAAGGAAGAGGCCCAAAGTTGTGCCACAGAGTAGAGTAGTAACCTACACACACCCATAGGATAGGAGCCAAGTGTAAAGTATTATTGGGGGTGCTAAGCCCAGTGCAAATAAGCCCTCCCTGGACACCTACATGATATTTCCTCAATATTGGGGGTGCTCAAACACCCACTGAGTCTGCTCCTATGACACACATTAATACTACCACTACTCAGACACCTTACACTGTAATTAAGCTGCACACACAGGACAAATAAGAGGGAAGCCAATGACTACGGTAGGAATAGAGAGTAAGGGTACAGAGCAAGTGAGTAGGGGGGGTAGGAGGTGAGACACCATCATAAAGGTGGGCGTTTATTCAACATACTCCTCCCCCACCTCCCTCCTCCCTCCTCCCCCTGGCCCCAACTTGTATAACACAGTGTAGTGCAGCACAACAGATATCCCAACATCATAATGTACAACCTACCTGAGCCCTCAGGCTGGACCAAGGTGTCAAGGGACCCGATCCCGTGGATGCCCTCCTGGGGTAGCAGGGCGTGGACCATCAGCTCTATGGGGGTGAGGTTGGCTGTGTCATGTGCTGCGGGATTGGCCCCAGCCTTCCTCCTCACATCCCTCCTCAGCTTGCGCCACTTGCGCTTACAGTCCTCCACGTCCTTTGCACAGTGGAAGACCGCATTCACCCTGTCACGTACCGCCTCCCATTCCCGCTGCTTGGTGGTCGCAGCCAGTCTCTGCCTTGTGGGAGCAAACAGGTTGGTGTACCGTTGCTGTATCTCCTGCACCAGGAGCTCCACCTCGGCATCTGAGAAATTACCCTTCCGGGTTGGGGGCTGGCTTGGCGGCATTGTACCAATGGGGTTTCGAAAATACGTAGTGGGCGTTTATATCGTCGCCAGGAATGCCCATTTTGGACGGGGGATATGCGTGTCTGATATGGGCACTGTAATTTTGATTATACACATAATTCCTAAACGTGCCCAGCTGAGATAGCGATTTGGAGCTCCTGATTTCGACTATGGGTAGATAACTATGGGCGTCCCCACCTGCCTTCCCCTTCTTGATTGCCATTTAAACCGCCATTTTATGCGCTGGGACTTCTGATTCACATGAGTTCTCACGTGTTACCCACATTTATATTAAGGTTTGTGTTTGGCAAGGTATGCTTCAGTACACCTGTGTATTTTGGGGGGTTGTTATTTGTGGTTGCCCTCAGCCCACAACGCTTCCGTATCCATCCTTTGGGCCTCTTCCTGTCTCCCATTCTCACTGCCTGGTTGTAGCAGGCAGTCTGTGGGAGCTAAGAAATTGCTACAATTGCTCCAAATCAAGCACCCCTCCCTCGGTAAGAGTCATTTCACTGAGGCAGATGTCCAGCTAATGTTCCAGAAGATAGAAGGCGCACTACACATTCTTGAAACAGACGTTCATGGTAAGCTCTTATTTCTCTGCCACCTCTTCTCTTTCTGCTCATTATCAAGGAGTGTGCATTCACTGTATGTAGTCTGCAGTCATGTCTTAGCTTTCTTTTCAGCAGGTTCCTGTGCACTGGTTGGAGGCCATCAGCCCCGTACTGTGTGGTTCTGCCAGGTCCTCAATGCTGTGGGCCAGCTGTTGCAGCTGCTGTATCGGTTCCCGATAGGTTCAATCCTTTGTTTGTGTGCTGAACCCCAGTCCCCATTTATGAAATGGCCACCCATTCTCACTTTTGATAGGAGAGGGAGGGGGAACTATATAGGCAAATCATGTTTTTAGCACAGTATTGAACACAGTCCTACAATCCTCCATAGTTCTGGAACAACAACATTTCTAACATGTAGGCTGCAAACTAGTTTCAAGGTCGCCACAGGTACTGCTTACTGAGCCCTTAAGACATGGTGAGGGAGAGAGTTCGTGGTTACAGGTCCAAACCCAAATTACCTGCAGGTAGCTACAACCTGATGGCTGCCATGGCCTAGTGGTTAGATCACCAGCCTTATAATCACAAGGTTGCCGGTTCAATTCCCACTCTTGCCCCTTGTGATCTAGAGGGAGCCACTTAACCCTCCATTGCCTCAGGTACAAACTTACAGTCCTCCTGGGACAGGGAAAGACCTGGAATGTAGGTCACCTTGACCTCCTACTGAAAAAGGTGTGAGCAAATACCAAATAATGAACACCATATTTATTTGTGCCCTTCTGTTGTTACAGGAATTACCACTATTGTTAGCAGAATCTGTGGTACTTCAGGAGTCAAACACCACACACCAGAATGAGAGAAAAGTCTTCTTTATTTGCCAGCAAACAAAGTAGGACATCAGCTCTAGCTCTCTCTGTGTCCTGTCCTTCTGTGTCTCTTCTTCCGAGCTCTCTCTGTGTCTCCTGTCTTCTCCTGTCTGTTGTCTCTCTCGTCTCAGCTCCTTCTCTTCTTCTTCTGATGTAAGCTGCTTCTGCTCCCAGTTATATAGGGTCCTACACCTCTCTAGCCCCCCTTTCTCACCAGATGGTAAAGAATAGATTGATTACCCTGTCTTGAACTAATTATTACTTACACATTACTTAAAAATATCAGTTACATAGGTTTGAGATATTTCCTAAACTGACCTATGACCTGGGGCCTCTCAAACTAGACAATGCGGCACCTATCTCTTGCATTTTATTATTATTCACATATTCCCAATCAACATCATAACTTAAGTTCATTGAGGGGCTAAGTCTTGCTTAATGGCACACAGACATGGTTTATTATTACTTTCAGGAGACCAGTCCTACACTTAGTTATAATTCATCAAGGAGAAGAGAGTTGACTTGTCCTGACCTCTTTCACCTAGCTTCATACACAGAACTCGCTAGGACTGTGGATAATTCAAACCAGATGATGACCTCTTAAACTGCAGACAAAGCTTCACTTGAAAAGTCAGTCAAAGATGTAACACTGAATTGAAAAGATATTCTACATAGAAATAGAACTTATTAATTAAACAGAATAAAACATATTCTAAAATAAGCAGAAATCAGAATTCCTTATAAGACAAAATCTAAATCATCTATATCTAAACTATCTTCTTCTAACCATTCAGCCTAATCCTTTAAACTGCCTGCAAAACTGTCCAGTATGCCTTGCTTGCTGATCCCCTCGAGATTATCCAGTATGCCTGCCTTTGAACTAGCATTAACAATCCATCACTCAAAAAGGGACAAAGAAAGTTTCATTTCTCTCTGACCTTTCTAACCTCTAGTCTAGCAAAAGCTAGACTTTTGAGTAAACCCAGATGGCATTCTTCAACTTTACAGGACTGAACCAAAATTAACAAATATGATTTCTCTGGCCAAGCTGCCTCACTGTAACTCTTGTATTATATTGCAACTGTGATGCAGTAAGCCTCCATCTAATGTTTTTCCCATTTTTTTCCCTTTTCTCCTCAGCACTGAATACCATTGCAGATGCATAGAATGTGAAAAGATGAGGCAGCTGTTTGTAGGTCCTTGGTGGCCCCCCCCCCACCCACCAATTTGGTATGGTTGTGGGTAAGGGTGTCTGGTGATCACACCGAGGAAACATCATGTATGTGCTACCTAGGGTTATGTGCAAGAGTGTACTTGGCAGATCACAAGTGCTAGACAACAAATCTATTATTAATGCCACTCTGTGCTGTGGGGCTGTATGGTAAGGAGGAGGGAGAGAGGCAGGATGGCCACATTTGTGTCTCTCAACAGTAAATAGCCATCCAGCCTCCGCGGCCCACCCCCCTGCTCATAAGGCCATGGAGGTTGGAATGAACAGGTGGCCTTCTGTATGGGCACCATTATCACAGACATGCATCAGCTTTCTCATTTACACTTCACATTTCATGCAATGCATATTGCTGCCTCCTCTCACATCAACAGCACCATGTGGTTATATGTAATGCACAACACACACACTGTTAGTTAAAATGTGAAAAATATTATTTATGTACAAACCTCAACATATTCCCCCCACACCCACCCCTACAAATTCCCCCCCCCCCACACACACAAAAATTCCCCAACACCCCTACATATCCCCCCAACCCCCCCTCCAACATTTCCCCCCCCAACATACATACACCCCACCCACCCAACAACCCCCCCCCCCCCACAAAGTACAAACTGTCACCCCCCTCCCCTCCCCCCTCCTTCCCCCCCTCCCCCCCCCCCCCGTCTAGGATTTGGGGGCTGTCAGAGCAAATCTAGCTGTTATGATTCTGCCGGTTTGGCTGAGGGGGAGGGGGAGACGTCTCTTCTGATTGGCTGCCAGGGGTTGTGTTGACGTCAGGGGATAGTACTTTAGCCTGCAGCTGAAGAGTTTCTCTGCTTTTGCGTTACTTACTTGGTGGTAACAGGAAAGCCTGATAGTTTTCTCTCAGAACGTGCTCTAGGTTCTGACAGGGATCTGTGTTGTATTAGGGTATTCTTTTCCTTCCCTCTGGGTTAGCTGCTGCTGTGTGTGTGTGCGTAGCTCTGTAATCAGGGTCAGCTGCTCGTTTGTTTAGTGGGGGCTGGGCATTGCTCAGCCTCGGGGGCTCTGGGCTGAGTGAGAGCGTTCTCCTTTGTTTGTTTGTTTTAAGGATTTCTCTTCCCAGTGTCCCGGCCTGCTGGCTCAATGAGTTTAACCCTTTGTGTACTGTGTGTATTGTATTCCTGCCTCTTCCAGTGTGTTTGTTGGATGGGCCCCCGCTCCCTCTCGGGAGGGGAAGCGTTCTCTCTGATTGTTTGTTGATTTATGGCACTCTCTCTCTGCTGGCTCTACAAGCTTAACCCTTTGTGTTCTGTGTGCCTCTGTCTACAGTGGGTTTGAGGCAAAGGCTTTCTGCCTTCCTTTCTGTCCGGTTCCTCTGGCTTCTGCCTGGGGCTCCTACCCTGGTGGGGGGGGGGGGGGGTTGCTGTGTTAGTTCCCCTGTCCTGCGCTAGTCCCCTGGGTGGGCGTGGCCCGCTCTGGTCCTTTGTTTCCCCCTCTGCCCTATTGCTGGTGTTCAGCGCGTGTCTGGCATCTTGGGGCCCTCTGGGTTCTTTCACCCCTCCCTGTGTGCGATTGGGTTCCAGTTCAGCCGTGAGGCTCGTACGAGTGGCTCTGTGTGCGTGGGTTCCGGTTCGGCCGCGAGGCCCGCCTGTATGTCTATTTCCCTTCTTCCTGAGGGACTGTGGGGAGGGGTAGCTTAGGGGGTATTGTGTAGCTGGGGTGTGCGGTGGTGGGTCGGTCTCCCCTTGGCCTGGGTCGGCGCCCTGCTGGCCTCGGCCAGGGCCCAAGGGCTCACAACCAACCCAACGGATTACACTAGCTGTACTTTTCTTTTTCCTTTCCTGTTTTAAGTTATCTTTTAAAATACATAAGTATATTACTACTTAATATTTAATTTTAATCACTTGATTGGATTTTGTCCCTTCCAAATTAGACCTCAGTACCAAATCATTCTAAGAGTTTGGCCTTTTGTCTAAATTATCCTATCTAGACTGTACTTATTAATTTTTGGCCTTTGAAATAGTTGTGGTGTCAGATTCTTGTGATTTTCCTGCAGACGTGCAGACTGCTTGATTCAGGTTTAGAATGGCACCATGACTGTGGCCCTTCAATTTATATATTTTTTTACTTTATTGTCCACGGTGTGCTATAAGCAGATCTGCGTGACCCGTTGGACAAGCCGCTCTTCTATTCAAACACATACGCGGGACGTTTGAATAGTTGATATCCATTCGCTCCCTTTGTGGGCTCCGCCAGTTGAGCTAGTCCTGGTGGCCAGTTGAGCTATTCCTGGCTATGGGAGGATTATCCTTGAAGAGAGGTATATTTGCTTCCAGTTGAGCTATTCCTGGGTGCACAATCCTGGTTGAGTTAGTCCCTGGATTAAAGGATTTCCCCTGAAAATTCGTGAGTATATATTTTATTTAACTTTCTATTGTATTTTATTGCACGCTTAACTATCCCTAGAGTATTGTATTACTGACTTTATTATTTAGCTGTTACCCAACTTGCTCTCACTATCCCTTACCTTGCCACAGCCAGCCTAATATGTCATCACCTTTGGATACAGGTTTAAAATTCTGACTGATTTGAGTACAGTTTAGATATAGGAATGCATGGTGAAATAAAAACAATGATCTTACTAAAAATTGGAAATGACATGATCCCTGTATAAAGGAAATAGCATAAAACAAAAGAATACTTTATGTTATGATCAGGTACGACACTGCCCTGTTGTGGGTTGACTCAGAATTGAAAGTCACTGCTCTATCGCCACTTCCTCCTTATAATAATGCAACCTGTTCTGAAGCCACCACAGTCATAGAAAGTTAGAGTAAATTTTCAAGGGATAAAGACGGCTTTTCAGCTCCCTGCTCATGCTACAATTTGCTACAGGTTTTAATTTGATCTAATTTAAATGTTTGATTTTACTATATTTATGATTTCTCCCATATACACAGGAGCTGGCTCTGTGTGTGTGTGTGTTGTCTTTCTCTGCTCTGGCTCGATGCTATAGCTTGCGAGACTTTTGAAAAAAAAAAAAAAACACCACTTCCTCATTTGTTTCTATGTCGCAGTTTGAAATCCATATCTATTTCTGAATTCCGGTATATTAAGTAAGCTTTTCTGTGTATAGCTGACTTTGTATTTTGTAACTTAGGACTGCATAAAAGATTTTAGAACACTTTTAAACTTTTTATTCTAAGAAAGGAACTATTCCGTACAGGGCCGGTCTTAAGGCGAGGCAACCAAGGCGGCCACATAGGGCCTTGCGCTCAGGGGGGCCCCGCGCGGCGCGCCTGAGGTTGCCCCACCCCGACCGCCTGAGCTCCAGTCCTCCCTCCCTCCGAACGGTGTGCGACGGCGGCGTGCTGGGGGCGGTCCGCCCTGGATGTCAGCGGGTGGGGGGTGCTTCGCTCCCGCTGCTCCCACCCTGTCCTGCCTTTAAAAAAACAATTTTGATGCGCCAGAGTGACAGGCAGCGCCTCGCATCTGCCCTGCTACTAAAAATCTCTTCGATGACGTCGTTGGGCCTCTCACATTGAGTCCCGCCCGCCCTCGCGGTAATTGGAAGTTACCTCAGAGGAGGACGAGACTCAATGTGGGAAGGCCCAACGACGTCGAAGAGATTTTTAGCGCTTCAAAATTGTTTTTTTAAGGGCAGTGAGGGTGGTGGGTGGCAGGAGAACGGAGCTGGTAGGTGGGTCGGTGGGGAGGGACTCACTTGGGAGAAGGGTGTGGGGTGGGGGTTCTCAGGTGGGGGAAGGGTGGGGTGGGGAGGGGGTTCTCAAATGGGAAGAAGACTGAGGTGGGGAGGGGGTTCACGAATGGGAGAAGGGGGTGGGGAGGGGGTTCTTGGATGGTTGAAGGGGACGGGTGGGGAGGGGACTGGGGTTCTTGGATGGGAGAAGGGGACTGGGGAGGGGGTTCTTGGATGGGAGAAGGGGACTGAGGTGGGGAGGGGGTTCACAGATGGGAGAAGGGGGTGGGGAGGGGGTTCTTGGATGGTTAAAGGGGACGGGTGGGGAGGGGACTGGGGTTCTTGGATGGGAGAAGGGGACTGGGGAGGGGGTTCTCGGATGGGAGAAGGGGACTGTCACTGGGGTCTGAGAAGGGGCCATATGGGACCTGAGGCTGGTGGGAAAATGGGGCATGCGTGGGTCAGGTGGGAGAATGGTTCTGAAAAGGGGGGCCCTAATACAAGGCATGTGGATGAAGGGGGCTGGAACTGGGGGCTGAAAAGGAGGGTAGGTTGGATAAGGGGGCTAGTACTGGGACTGGAGGCTGAAAAGGGGCAGGGGCTGAAACTGGGGACTGGGGGCTGAAAAGGGGACAGGGAGAAGTGGCTGGAGGGCTGAAGCTTGGGACTGGTGGGAGAAAAGGGCTGGGGCTGAAATGGGGGGACTGGTGGGATAGTGGGGCTGGAACTGGGGGATGAAAAAAGGGGCGGGGAGAGGGGCAGATCCTGGATGGGGGAGCGAGAGGGAGGGCAAACCCTGGATGGATGGAAGAGGGAGGGCAAATTGTGGATTGAAGGGGCAGAGAAAAAGGGCAGACAGTGGATGGAAGGGATAGAAAGGGCAGACAGTGAATGGATGGGGGAGAGAGAGAGGGCAGACAGGGGCAGATGGTGGATGGATCATGGAAGGGGCAGAGATAGAGGGCAGGTGTGGATGGAAGGGGCAGGGCAGACATTGGATGGAGGGGACAACAGAGAGGGCAGACACTGGATGGCAGAGAGAGACCGAAGACAGATGCTGGATGGAAGGAAGACAGTGAAAAGAAGATGAGGAAAGCAGAAACCAGAGACAACAAACTGTAAATAAAATATATATTTTTATTTTTTTGCTCTAGGATAAAGTAGTATTGTAGATGTGTTAATATATGTTTATAATAGAACACGTAAACAAGGTAATCTTTTTATTGGACTAATTTTAATACATTTTGGCTAACTTTCGGAGAACAAAACCCCCTTCCTCAGGTCAGGATAGGATACTGTAACAGTACTATACTATATTGACCTGAGGAAGGATGTTTTTGGCCTCTGAAAGCTAAATCTATTACTCCAATAAAGTGGTATTATTTTATTTTATATATTTGTTTTATTTCTATTTGTTAATTTGTAAAGTGGTGATTGGTATTTGTTAGTTTTTTTTTTTTCAAATTTACATCTGCTGTCTTTATATTTTGCACAGTACTAGGGGACATTTTCTGTTTCTGTGGTGTTGCATTGTATGCAGAGTCTGGCATCTTGGGGTTCAGTTTAATTTTTGTCTAAATAGAAAGTTTAAATATTACTACTTATTCTATAGTGGATTAGGGTGTATCTGTGTTTGTGAAAAAGACATGGCTTTCAGTTGGCATTGACTGTGCAGGATCGACTATCTGTACTATTCTGTCTGGTTTCATTTTACAATAGGTGAATTGATGTTCTAGAGCTCACTGTAGTGTTTTAAGATGTTTTCCTTTTCTTTGTGTGATTCGTAGAAATGACTGCTTATGGTATGGTAGAATTGCTCTATAGGTCCTGAGTGTTTTGTATTCTCGGCATACCTAATACTGGATTTTGGAGGGGGGTGTTAAAATATGACCGGGAGGGGGGGAGGGGGGCCTTGGAGCTCGGAGGGAGGGGTGGCTGGCCCTGGAGCTAGGGTGGGGGTGGAGCTAGGGTGGGGGCGGAGTTGGGATGGGGGCAGGGCTAGGGTGGGGCCCCATCAAATTGGTATGCATAGGGCCCCGCACTTGCTAAGACCGGTCCTGGTTCCGTAGATCTATATTTTAAACAGGACGCAACCATAGCACTTTAACAATTGGCTTGAAGGCTTTTACGATTATAAATCTCTCTCCCTCTTAGAGGAAGTACTAGTGCCAGCGATAAGGGTTGTAAAAATATGGCTTTGCTATACCATGTTTTGAAATTAAAGTCAGCTAAGCTTAAAATAGAAGTGAAGTACTTTTCTATCTGTGCCAGTATAAAATACATAGACACTTTTAAGTTTCACTTTTAAGTTGCTATACATTGTTATAATTTAAGTTTATAGAATTAATGCCTGTTGTTTGACATATGCCCTTACCTTTGCTGATAAGTTTAGTTTTATTGTTAAGATGGAAAAGTTCCATTAATTCTGCTTACTGGGAACTTCCCTTTTCTTAATCTACAGGAAACAGATGTAATATTACCGACCTGTTACACTTTTTCCCATATCTAAGATGGAGATTTTTGACTACTATAGAAAATGAGTTACATTTTTACTTTTGTTCTAAATGATATTTTATGTTTCATTTCATGTCTGTAGACATTGTCTTATTTACATATATCTGTCATCTGTTATCAGTTATTTGTTAATTGTTATGTGGCCACATAATTGTTTGGGGTATTTAAGATATATTAGTATATAGAATTTCAATCTGTTGTTCTCATGCTCTGCACCAACTTTTTCTCTGTGTCGCAGTTTAATTTTACTTCCTGGTTCTAAGTTTTTTTCCCCTCCTCCCAAATGCCGCAGATGTGCTGTTTGTAATCAATAAATATACTACAGTGATTGCTTGATTTAAGATGTTTTATGCTGTCCCATTGGGGCTCTTGAGGAAAGAATGACACTTTTTAATTTACTTTACTTGCTAAGATAAGGTTTAAAACATCTTATATAGGTATGAATGTGTTCTTCGAGGACAAGCAGGCTGCTTGTTCTCACTGATGGGTGACGTCCACGGCAGCCCCTCCAATCGGAACACTTTACTAGCAAAGGCTTTTGCTAGTCCTCGCGCGCCGATGCGCACCGCGCATGCGCGGCCGTCTTCCCGCCCGAACCGGCTCGTGTTCGTCAGTCTTCTTTTGTCCGCGTTCGGTACGGTCGTGTTTACGCCGTTCGCGCCCCTTAAGTTGACCCTCGCGCGTCTTTTTGACTTTTCGCTACAAAAAAAAAAAAAAAGGATTTCGGAAGAAGGCCTTTCGGTCTTTTTCCCCTTCCTGTATTTCCAGTTTTTGCCCCGTTAAATTTTCTTTCGTTTTCGGGGTAGGCCCTTTTGAGGCCTCGGGTCGAATTTTTTCTCCCCCTCTTTTTGGTGCCTTACCGCAATTACGAGTTTCGATTTCGCCGGCGTGATTTTTCCGCCCATGTCATCGAAGTCTCCCAGCGGCTTCAAGAAGTGCACCCAGTGCGCCCGGGTAATCTCGCTCACTGACAGGCATGCGTCGTGTCTTCAGTGTCTGGGGGCTGGGCACCGCCCGCAGGCCTGTAGTCTTTGCGCCCTTTTACAGAAAAGGACTCAGGTAGCGAGATTGGCCCAGTGGAACGTTTCGTTCTCAGGCTTCTCATCGGCATCGGCACCGGGAGTATCGAGTGCGTCGACGTCGACAGCGTCAAGACCTACTACTACTATTTAACATTTCTAGAGCGCTACAAAGTGTACGTCCTCGGCCGCGAGTGCATCGAGGCATCGGCCCTCTGCGTCATCGGGGCCGAGACATTGGAAGGCTGCGTCAGCGTCAGTGGTACCGGGACCTCCACTAGTGCTGATGTCGTTGGACGGTGGTGCTTCGACTGGAGTGCAGGTGAGGGCTGTCCATTCCCCTGCTGGTGGCGGTGAGCCTTCGGGTGGGTTTCCCCCTACCCTGAGGGATCCTGCGGTACAGCCCCCCCGAGACCGACCTTCTTCGGCCTCGGCCCCGAGGAAGCGACGGCTGGATTCTACGTCATCCTCGTCGGTACCAGGAAGCTCCGGTGACATGCTTCGTTTGAAAAAGTCAAAGAAGCATCGACACCGGTCTCCTTCCCGCGTCGGTACCGAGAGCTCTGGGTCGCCGAGGGAGTCGGCACCCAGTAGGCATCGTCACCGGGAGGACCGCTCACGCTCTGTTCAGGAGGTGTCGATGCGCTCCACCTTGGACAGCCCGGAACAGCCTCCACGCCCGGAACAGACTCTGACATCGACACCTGCATCGGCTTCCATGTCTTTCTCCACAGCCGCTCTGCACGAGAGTCTCCGGGCCGTTCTCCCAGAGATCCTGGGAGAGCTGTTGCGCCCTTCCCCTCTGGTACCGGGGGTGCTTGCGCCACCGGTACCGTCGAGTGAGGCGCCAGCTGGCCCCTTGCCCGGGGTGAGGTCTCTGACATCGGTGCCGCTTGCGGTACCGACTGCGGTCGCCTCCCAGGAAGGCTCCCCGATGACGTCGGCGGAGGGAGCTTCGCCGATGCGGGCGAGGGAGTCTACCTCTCGACGCTCACACCTTGGCCGTGGTTCCACGGAGTCGAGCCGGGCACGGCTTCAGACACTTGTGTCTGATACCGATGGTGAGGCCTCGTGGGAGGAGGAGGAGGACATCAGATATTTCTCTGACGAGGAGTCTGATGGCCTGCCTTCTGATCCTACTCCCTCCCCTGAAAGGCAGCTTTCTCCTCCCGAGAGTCTGTCTTTTGCGGCCTTTGTCCGGGAGATGTCTACGGCCATCCCCTTCCTGGTGGTTGTGGAGGACGAGCCCAGGGCTGAAATGTTTGAGCTCCTGGACTATCCTTCTCCACCTAAGGAAGCGTCCACAGTACCCATGCATCATGTCCTAAAAAAGACATTGCTGGCGAACTGGACCAAGCCTTTAACTAATCCCCACATTCCCAAGAAGATCGAGTCCCAGTACCGGATCCATGGGGACCCAGAGCTGATGCGCACTCAGTTGCCTCACGACTCTGGAGTTGTGGATTTGGCCCTAAAGAAGGCTAAGAGTTCTAGGGAGCATGCTTCGGCGCCCCCGGGCAAATACTCTAGAACCTTAGACTCCTTTGGGAGGAAGGCCTACCATTCCTCTATGCTCGTGGCCAAAATTCAGTCTTACCAGCTCTACACAAGCATACACATGCGGAACAATGTGCGGCAGTTGGCGGGCTTGGTGGACAAGCTCCCTCCTGAGCAAGCCAAGCCATTTCAGGAGGTGGTCAGGCAGCTGAAGGCGTGCAGAAAATTCCTGGCCAGAGGGGTGTATGACACCTTTGATGTTGCGTCCAGGGCCGCTGCTCAAGGTGTGGTGATGCGCAGACTCTCATGGCTGCGTGCCTCCGACCTGGAGAATAGGATCCAGCAGCGGATTGCGGACTCGCCTTGCCGTGCGGATAATATTTTTGGAGAAAAAGTCGAACAGGTGGTAGAGCAGCTCCATCAGCAGGATACCGCTTTCGACAAGTTCTCCCGCCAGCAGCCTTCAGCTTCTACCTCTACAGGTAGACGATTTTTGGGGGGAAGGAGGACTGTTCCCTACTCTTCTGGTAAGCGTAGGTACAATCCTCCTCCTCGACAGCCTGCGGTCCAGGCTAAGCCCCAGCGCGCTCGCTCTCGTCAGCAGCGTGTGCCTCAGCAAGGCCCCTCGGCTCCCCAGCAAAAGCAAGGGACGAGCTTTTGACTGGCTCCAGCAGAGCATAGCCGACATCCAAGTATCAGTGCCGGGCGACCTGCCGGTCGGAGGGAGGTTGAAAGTTTTTCACCAAAGGTGGCCTCTCATAACCTCCGATCAGTGGGTTCTTCAAATAGTCCGGCAAGGATACACCCTCAATTTGGCCTCCAAACCTCCAAATTGTCCACCGGGAGCTCAGTCTTACAGCTTCCAACACAAGCAGGTACTTGCAGAGGAACTCTCCGCCCTTCTCAGCGCCAATGCGGTCGAGCCCGTGCCATCCGGGCAGGAAGGGCTGGGATTCTATTCCAGGTACTTTCTTGTGGAAAAGAAAACAGGGAGGATGCGTCCCATCCTAGACCTAAGGGCCCTGAACAAATATTTGGTCAAGGAAAAGTTCAGGATGCTTTCCCTGGGCACCCTTCTCCCCATGATTCAGGAAAACGATTGGCTATGCTCTCTGGACTTGAAGGACGCCTACACACACATCCCGATACTGCCAGCTCACAGACAGTATCTGCGATTTCAGCTGGGCACATGTCACTTCCAGTACTGTGTGCTACCCTTTGGGCTCGCCTCTGCGCCCAGAGTGTTCACGAAGTGCTTGGCTGTAGTAGCAGCGGCACTTCGCAGGCTGGGGGTACACGTGTTCCCATATCTCGACGATTGGCTGGTGAAGAACACATCCGAGGCAGGAGCTCTACAGTCCATGCAGATGACTATTCGCCTCCTGGAGCTACTGGGGTTTGTGATAAATTATCCAAAGTCCCATCTTCTCCCAGTACAGAGGCTCGAATTCATAGGAGCTCTGCTGGATTCTCGGACGGCTCGTGCTTATCTCCCAGAGACGAGAGCCAACAACTTGTTGTCCCTCGTCTCGCGGGTGCGAGCATTCCAGCAGATCACAGCTCGGCAGATGTTGAGATTGCTGGGCCACATGGCCTCCACAGTTCATGTGACTCCCATGGCCCGCCTTCACATGAGATCTGCTCAATGGACCCTAGCTTCCCAGTGGTTTCAGGCTGCTGGGGATCTAGAAGACGTGATCCACCTGTCCACGAGTTTTCTCAAATCCCTGTATTGGTGGACGATTTGGTCCAATTTGACTCTGGGACGTCCTTTCCAAATTCCTCAGCCACAAAAAGTGCTGACTACGGATGCGTCTCTCCTGGGGTGGGGAGCTCATGTCGATGGGTTTCACACCCAGGGAAGTTGGTCCCTCCAGGAACGCGATCTGCAGATCAATCTCCTGGAGTTACGAGCAGTCTGGAACGCTCTGAAGGCTTTCAGAGATCGGCTGTCCCACCAAATTATCCAAATTCAGACAGACAACCAGGTTGCCATGTATTACATCAACAAGCAGGGGGGCACCGGATCTCGCCCCCTGTGTCAGGAAGCCGTCAGCATGTGGCTCTGGGCTCGCCGTCACGGCATGGTGCTCCAAGCCACATATCTGGCAGGCATAAACAACAGTCTGGCCGACAGGTTGAGCAGGATTATGCAACCTCACGAGTGGTCGCTCAATTCCCGCGTAGTGCGACAGATCTTCCAGGAGTGGGGCACCCCCTTGATAGATCTCTTTGCATCTCGAGCCAACCACAAAGTCCCTCAGTTCTGTTCAGGCTTCAGGCCCACGGCAGACTGGCATCGGATGCCTTCCTCCTGGACTGGGGGGAGGGTCTGCTGTATGCTTATCCTCCCATACCTCTGGTGGGGAAGACTTTGTTGAAACTCAAGCAAGACCGAGGCACCATGATTCTGATTGCTCCTTTTTGGCCGCGTCAGATCTGGTTCCCTCTTCTTCTGGAGTTGTCCTCCGAAGAACCCTGGAGATTGGAGTGTTTTCCGACCCTCATCACACAGGACGAAGGGGCGCTTCTGCATCCCAACCTCCAGTCTCTGGCTCTCACGGCCTGGATGTTGAGAGCGTAGACTTTGCCTCTTTGGGTCTGTCAGAGGGTGTCTCCTGCATTTTGCTTGCTTCCAGGAAAGATTCCACTAAGAGGAGTTACTTCTTTCTATGGAGGAGGTTTGCCGTCTGGTGTGACAGCAAGGCCCTAGATCCTCGCTCTTGTCCTACACAGACCCTGCTTGAATACCTTCTGCACTTGTCTGAGTCTGGTCTCAAGACCAACTCTGTAAGGGTTCACTTTAGTGCAATCAGTGCATACCATTACCGTGTGGAAGGTAAGCCGATCTCAGGACAGCCTTTAGTTGTTCGTTTCATGAGAGGTTTGCTTTTGTCAAAGCCCCCCGTCAAGCCTCCTACAGTGTCATGGGATCTCAATGTCGTTCTCACCCAGCTGATGAAACCTCCTTTTGAGCCACTGAACTCCTGCCATCTGAAGTACTTGACCTGGAAGGTCATTTTCTTGGTGGCAGTTACTTCAGCTCGTAGAGTCAGTGAGCTTCAGGCCCTGGTAGCCCAGGCCCCTTACACCAAATTTCATCATACCAGAGTAGTCCTCCGCACTCACCCTAAGTTCTTGCCAAAGGTTGTGTCGGAGTTCCATCTGAACCAGTCAATTGTCTTGCCAACATTCTTTCCCTGTCCTCATTCCTGCCCTGCTGAACGTCAGCTGCACACATTGGACTGCAAGAGAGCATTGGCCTTCTATCTGGAGCGGACACAGCCCAACAGACAGTCCGCCCAATTGTTTGTTTCTTTTGATCCCAACAGGAGGGGAGTGGCTGTGGGGAAACGCACCATTTCAAATTGGCTAGCAGATTGCATTTCCTTCACTTACGCCCAGGCTGGGCTGGCTCTTGAGGGTCATGTCACGGCTCATAATGTTAGAGCCATGGCAGCGTCGGTAGCCCACTTGAAGTCAGCCACTATTGAAGAGATTTGCAAAGCTGCGACGTGGTCATCTGTCCACACATTCACATCTCATTACTGCCTGCAGCAGGATACCCAACGCGACAGTCGGTTCGGGCAGTCAGTGCTTCAGAATCTGTTCGGGGTTTAGAATCCAACTCCACCCCCCTAGGCTCATGTTTTTTCTGTTCCAGGCTACACTCTCAGTTAGTTGGATAAGTTGTTAGGTCAATCTCAGTTATGTCCTCGCCGTTGCGAGGCCCAATTGACCATGTTTGTTGTTTTGAGTGAGCCTGGGGGCTAGGGATACCCCATCAGTGAGAACAAGCAGCCTGCTTGTCCTCGGAGAAAGCGAATGCTACATACCTGTAGAAGGTATTCTCCGAGGACAGCAGGCTGATTGTTCTCACAAACCCGCCCGCCTCCCCTTTGGAGTTGTGTCTTCCCTTGTCTTTGTCTTGCTACGTATAGGACTGACGAACACGAGCCGGTTCGGGCGGGAAGACGGCCGCGCATGTGCGGTGCGCATCGGCGCACGAGGACTAGCAAAGGCCTTTGCTAGTAAAGTGTTCCGATTGGAGGGGCTGCCGTGGACGTCACCCATCAGTGAGAACAATCAGCCTGCTGTCCTCGGAGAATACCTTCTACAGGTATGTAGCATTCGCTTTATTCACTGATTCTGCTTCTATTTTGCTGTTGAATAGGGACCATTGTTGCTATGTACTGAATTGGTGCTATATCCACATTGTTTAGATTTTCAAGTAACAGATATTTTTATGCTATGTATTTACATTATGTTGACATTAAAATAATGTTTAATTCTGATTATACCTTTTATTTTGTGCTGAATGTTAGGGAACTTCTCTTGCTTAAGGCTGCTTTAGGAACATCTCTTCCTCTGTTTTCCCTATATTTAATAATGTTACCTTCTTTATCAATTGTTCTTTATGTGAACAATGTAAAGGTCAGCCAAGAAGGCCTCATTTGGATTTATAGTTTTTACATCTCACTTTTCTTACATTGGATTCAAAGCTTGTCCTTAATTCTTAAAATTCTGTACAGTATGTTTCATGGCTAAATAGCTTTTACATGGACTGTGCGGTTTATAAAAAATTAATCTATCTAAATAATTCTCACCTCAAACATTCTGAAGCTCAGTCTGTGGCAGGGAAACACTGGAGCCCTGCACTACCACTCACTGTCAGTCAGGCACCACTCACTCTCACTGATAGCCCCGCCCTCAGCCACACCCCTTCCGCACATAATTCCCTACCTGAACGTTCTAATGAAGCTGCAACTTCCGGTTTGTGAGGCGACATAGATCGGAATTTATCCCCATTACTGTTTGCCCCGCCCTCGCGTCAAACGTGATGACGTCGAGGGCAGAGCAATTACACTTCACCAATCGCAACGTTATGACGTCAAGGGCTGAACACTAATTGGCTGCCCGACGCACAGCAGCAAACACCGACCCAGGCAGGGGGAGGAGTACATGTTTCCCTACTGTGTCCTGCTCCTGCATAGGAATCACTGGAGACTTCTGCCTGCCAGATGCCACTCCTCCGCTGCTCTGCACCACCCCCCTCTCCCCCTGAGAGAAGTCGCCGGTGCAGGGAGAAAAAAAACTTGCTGCTCCCCCCCACACACACACACACAACTGGCTCGCAGAACATTGAAACACCCTCCCCCCTCACATTCTGCTCAGCTGCCCATCCCACACACTCAAACAAAAAGGGAAACCGCTCAGCTCGTCTTCCCATGGATGAGAACAAAACAAAAAAAAGGGAAAAAGCACTGAGTGAAGCCTGAAAAGGGAAAAAGCACTGAGTGAAGCCTGAAACACCGCCCCCCCCCCCCCCCCCCCGGAACACCGGTGCCGACACTGAAGCACTGAAAAGCCTACCTGCTAAGAAAATGTTCAGCTGCCGTTCACACGAGAAGAAAAGAGAAAAACCGGCACCGTCACTGAAGTGCTGAACAGACTCCCTCCTCATTTTCAAAGCAGCTGGCGTTCCCGAAAATAAATAAATAAAACGAAAGCCATGCACACCCTCCCTCCACAGTTAACACTGTGCTGCGCAAAGCTAACAAACGCGGAACAAAGGTAAGCAGCAAGGCACCATGGCTAAATACAATAATATCTGTCTTCAAGTACCCTGTTTCCCTGAAAGTAAGACATCCCCCAAAAATAAGACCTAGTAGAGGTTTTCCTGAATTGGTAGATATAAGGCCTCCCCCGAAAGTAAGACCTAGCAAATTTTTGTTTGAAAGCAGGGCCGCCGAGAGCCGGACAAGGCCGCCCCTGGGCTGCCCCCCCCACCCGAGGTCGCCGGGCCCCCCCTCCACCCACCCTCCGTCGCTCCCGGAACTAACCTTAAACGCCTCCTTTCACCTTCGCAGCAAGCAGCAGCAGGGCAGACCTCTCCTTCCTTCCGTGCCCCGCCCTCGCGGACGTTATGTCAGGTGAGGGCGGGACACGGAAGGAAGAAGTGGCCTGCTCTGCTGCTGCTTGCTGCGAAGGTGAAAGGAGGCGTGTAAGGTTAGTTCCGGGAGCGACGGAGGGCGGGCGGGCCAACCCTGATCCAACCCCGATGTTTCCCCCGAAAAATAAGACAGCCCCTGAAAATAAGACCTAGCGCATTTTTGAGGGCAAAAATTAATATAAGACAGTGTCTTATTTTCGGGGAAACATGGTAGGACCCAAGAGGGAGGGGGGGCCTCCAACACACACATAAGGACAGCAAGGGAAGGAGGGGGTCATGGAAATCACTATCTCTCACACACATAAACACACAGTCTCTATCACACCCACACAGATACTCTTTCAATCCCTCTGTCTCACTATCACACAAACTCACTCTCGGACTCACACAGTCTGTCTCTCTGTCTTACACACACTCTCACTCACACAAACCCTCTGTCACAATGACTGCCCTAGTGGTCCTGCACACACACTCTCTCACATCAGGGGGTCATGGAACTCTGTTCCACATTGTCTCTATGACTGCCCCTGTGGTCGGGCACACACACTCTGTCACAACAGACGGAATTAGAGCAAAGGAATGAGGGGGTCAACAAAATCAGTTCCACACACACACTCTATCTCTCTGTCACACAAACACACAGTCTGTATCACACACACACTCTTTCAATCCCTCTGTCTCACTATCACACACACTCACTCTCGGACTCACACAGTCTGTCTCTCTGTCTTACACACACTCTCACTCACACAAACGCTCTGTCACAATGACTGCCCCAGTGGTCCTGCACACACACTCTCTCACATCAGGGGGTCATGGAACTCTGTTCCACACTGTCTCTATGACCGCCCCTGTGCTCGGCCACACACACTCTGTCACAACAGACGGAATTAGAGCAAAGGAAGGAGGGGGTCAACAAAATCTGTTCCACACACACACTCTCTATCTCTCTGTCACACAAACACACAGTCTGTATCACACACACACACACACACTCTTTCAATCCCTCTGTCTCACACACTCACTCTCGGACTCACACAGTCTGTCTGTCTCTCTGTCTTCCACACACTCTCACACACACAGTCTATCACAATGACCACCCCTGGTCTTACAACATGGGAACACATCATTTACAAATGAAACAAGTATTGCATCTCCTTAAAACGCTTTTATACAAACTGTATGGTTACAAAAAAAAACCAAAACCATTGCTAGTGCCCGTTTCCTTTAAAACAGAAACGGGCCTTTTTTACTAGTGATTTACTATTTTCTGTCTGTTTACTCTGTGTACACTCATAAGTTTATTTCTTTATTCAAGCATCACCAGCTTTAACATTACTAAAGCAACTGCTTGATTCATTATAATTTTCCTGTTAAGCTGTATATTATTCATTTTCTAGATAAAGGTTTTTTTCTTTCCTAATCCTATATAATAAAACGCACCTCTAACATTCTGAAGCTGACTGCATGGCTGAGGCATTCCTGCTCTCTGTATCCATCTCCTGAATTGACATCACGTACTTCCGAGTTCGTCACAAACAGAAGTGACCAACCACACAAGGTTTCTCAGCTTCAGAATGTTGGAGGTGCATTCTATTAAATAGGATTGGTCAGTTCCTTGAAGCACAGCCACAGCTCTGCATCCTGCACAGTAACGCTCAGACACCAGAGAGAGAGAGGGGGGACCTGACACCAGAGAGAGGGAGGGAGGGGGGCCTGACACCAGAGAGGGGGGAGGTATCTCTGTCACACACACACACTCTCTCTCTCACACACAATGTATTTCTCTCTCTCACTCTCACACACTCTATGTCTCACACTGTATCACATTCACTCTCTATGTTTCACACAGTCACTCACACACTCTCTTGGTCTCATACACTCAGTCTCACAGATAGTCTGTGTGTCTCACACACTCTCTCTCTCGCACATACTGTATCTGTGTGAAACACACTCTCTCTCTCACACTGTGTCTCACATACGCACTTGCACACACTCTCATTCTCACATACACTCTCTCTCACAGACACACTTGCACCCAGACTCACTCTCTCTCTCTCTCTCACACACACACACTCGCACATTCACTCTCACATACACTCTCTCAAACATACACACTCCGAGGAAAACCTTGCTAGCGCCCGTTTCATTTGTGTCAGAAACGGGCCTTTTTTACTAGTTTTATGATGATGCGCTATTCTCTTTCAGCCACTGGATGCTGTCTACCTTCCTATTCAAATTGCCATTTATGAGTTTTTAGCCCATACTACATGTACAAATCCCAATTCTTTAGCCAGATAAACTGCACTAACTGCCTGTTTGAATGACAGTCTTTTTCCAGATGAATACAGAAGTAACCTTCCTGGATTTAGAACTCAACAGAACAGATGGTAACAATAGTAACAATAATATGTACGGCATACAGGTATTCACATCTAAATTTTTCTGTTTATAATGTATGCCCTGTGCTAGACACTATTTTCAGGGAAAACGAAATTCACTCCCTTTCCGATTCTGTTTAGCAGTCATTATGTGATACCTAAATTTGCTTCCCTATGAAAAGAGGATCCTGAGAAATCACTTGCAACATATCTGGATAATACGTTCACTAACAAGGAAGTTTCTCTGTCTCATGTTATTGCAGATCATTTTGATAATCCTAAACATACTGAGCTTGGAAAGGTTCTGGCAGTACGCTGGATCCTAATCAATGTTCTCCAGAGAGAAGATGTGCCTTAAATTCCAAAATCCGGTGTTGAGATTAGGCTACCAGAGTAAACCCATATCCCGGTTCTGGCTGTATCCTGTTTTTCTACTCTGTCTGTTGCAGCATTACTTGTCCACCAGTTCAATCCTGTAAGTCCTGCAAGCCGTCCGCACCTAGAGGCTCAACCTTTAGGGAACAGTGGTCAGTGCAGGTGAAGTCTTGAAATTCCATTTCTGCTTATCCCTGTAAGCCAACACCCCAAGCGGGAATTTAGGGTCCAAATGATGTCCTTAATTTAGGCCCTCATTGCTCTGCTTTTAAATATTTTATTGTTTTGAGTATTTTTGTAGATTCATCTTTTCCAGAACCTGCATGACATGTCCCATGTGCGACCTCGTGTACACTCTACCACAGCTATGTGCCTACAGCACCTTCCCAATACCAGAGAGCGACACTGACTTCTGAAAATTCTTCAATCACATGGACCTTTCTACATAATAATTAAGAACTTTAGTTTTCAGACCTTTTCTTTTGTATCTTCTGCTCTCTCATCCTTAGTGTTCTAGGACCATTTATAATCAGTTATAACATCTCTGTCTTGCTTTACTCAGATTTCGCAAGCCAGAAGATCTGGATGCTGATGATTCTGCAAACCCCCAAGTCCTTGAAAATAGGAGACCTAGCCCATAGAAAGTATAAGCTGTGACCTCTACTACAGCCAAGTTTGAGAACCATACATCTTGGGTTCACCGAAAAGATATTTCAGTCTTCAGTAAAGTACAGGACTTAGAATCACAACTGGAGACATCCCAGAACCTCCAGCACAATAGAGCCAAGCAAATCATGAGATAAATAATTTGAGATTCACAATTACCATTTATGGACATTATGGACTCATATTTTGTTTTATTTTTAGTTTAGCATTATTCTGTTTACATTTGAAAAGGTTTTAATTTATTTTCCTCTCACTTCCTTTTAGCTAATTCATGTTGCTAATGACACAGTTTCCATTGTAAATGGACGCTTGTAACTGAACCCTTATTGTTTTTAGACTTGCTTTTCTATGTATACTTTCATTTTAGCATTGATTTTGAATGTTTCTTGAAAAATTTTGCGTTATTTTTCCTTATGAAATTTCGAACTAATACTAACCAAGATATTACAATGTATGCACAAATGTAAGATGTTTTAAATGCTATAGACATTTAAACCCCTGGTTAGATGTCATTCAGCCATACAATTATTTAGCTATAGTGTAACCGAATAGATTTTTATAGGCTGACCCATTTGCATGTCTCTCTGCAGGTTTGACCAAGCCCCAAGAGGGGTGATGGTAAGATATATTGTGATAAACAGTGTCTGCCCTTTTGAGGAGGCCGCCAGAGGGTGCTCTCCTACTGAAAACCGGGAAAATGCCCATGCTGGTCACTAGAGGGAGCTCCAGGGATCTAGCTGAGTATTGACTTGCATGGGCCAGTAGAGGGAGCTCCAGGGAGATAGCTGGGGGAGTAAGAAGAGGCAGGTCCAGGACCGGAGGTTAATGAAGAGGTCACCCTGAGGGAAAGAGGAGGCCCAAACATAGAGGCCCGAGTCACCGGAATCACAAAGAAGTCTAGCTTTGAGGTTGTTCTCTGAAGCAAAGGGCTGGTGAGGCTGGGCAGGAGCCACTAGAGGGTTGCCGCATCCCTGCGGGCTTACAATATAAAAGACCCTGGGGTTGGCTACTGTAAAGGGAAACCCCATGCTCCCCAATCATTATGCATATATCAAGGCCTATGCATGATGGTTCTTATTTTGGCCTGTCCATTTACCATGCCAATACACCAGAACCATATTACACCCCACCATAGGATTATCTAAGTGCCCCCTGGAATGGATGGCTACAAGCTAGGTATCCTACGTGTGCTGGCTATTAGGCCCAGCAAGAGGGGAGATGTAGAAAATGGATGCTGCATGTCTTTGAGAAAGATAGGTTAAGGAATATACAGGCCTGAAATAATATACAGTCCAGATTAAAAATCCAAAAGCCTATCTAACTCAAAGAAAACAAGCAGATTGACAAATAGCTTGTTTGTGACAGTTTGACAGTTGCTGGAAAAGAGTTGGTAAACAGGGTGCAATATCAGGTGGACAGGCCGAAAGAGAAGTAGCGGTTAGATATACGTAAATGGTGGACGTCAGAGGCCAGGTGCAAGTGGAAAAACAGGATCCTGGAAAGTTTGGTGAAATTTGTGGTAGAGAGATGCAATAACGGTTGAATCTAAAGATGTAAACATGTTTACAAGATTTGAAGCTACTTATTACCATAGCCAATCAGTGTTAACTATGACATTGACATAGATCCAATCAGATGTGCTTACTGTCATATTATCTGTATCCTGAGTGGACCTATAAAAGTGAGTGTACTTCCTACTTCAAGCCAGAGAGACAGCCAAGCTGCCCTCTCTCTATGAGAAACCAATGAAGTGTATCTTAATTGGCAAGTAATCCCAATTGCTTTCTCATGAGTAACTTTGAGTCTTTTATAACTTTGAATAGTAAAATATAACATTAAAGACTTGGGCCCAGAAAACACCTATGTGTAGCTGGGGTTTTATATTCCCATACCCAATTGATTGTACATGTTACTTGCATAGTCCTTGGAGAAGTCAAGATCTGTGATATCAGTTTGATTCGCAGTCTGTCTACTCCCTGTATGAGAATCTGCTTTGATTGCTGTACTAATTGATATGATAGAAACTATTTGGTGAGTATTGCATTAGCATATCTGTTTCAAATAAACCTACAAGCTGATGTCTCGTATATCTGTTGTATTTGGCTTGTTTGTTCTCTCCTGACCTGCTCAGAGTAAAGTGCACAGCTCTGGTAATTTAGGAGTCTGCATAATATGAGGTAAATATACCAGAAGCAGCCTTGGATGGGATTAATTCATCCCTATATAGCGGTGGCTGATTCACTGCACTTGGGAGGAATAAATCTCACCCTAAATAATATACACTAGAAAGGCACTTTTCTTTTTTTCTACAGCAGCACAAAACAGTTTCAGGCAAGGCACATAAAAGATCTGTGTTAAATCTCTTTTTTTATTACAAACCTCACTGTCAAGCTACAGCTGATAATATGGTCCCTCTTGTTTATCAGGGAGGAATGCAACCATCTGGAAATAAGAAAACTACATCACAAAGATTAGCGTTCCATCAGAAATTCAAGAGTATAAAAGTGTGCAACATGTAGACAAAACAGGAAAAATGTTGGCATGAGCCTGTCAGTAAATCTCACAATTAATGTAAAAGCTATCTAGTTATGAAGCATACTACATAGAATCAGAAGAATTAATGACAAGCTTTGAACCCAATCTAATAAAATTGAGCTGTACAAAAGTAAAAATCCTAATGAGGCAGACAAAAGTGCATCCTTGGCTGACCTTTACAACATTCACATAGATCAGGCAAGAAATAGCCCATAATCCTCTGGAATTCTTTTGAGTAAATTTGGAAATTAAAGATTGTATTGTATCTTAAATATAAATCACATTCCTCTTTTGCTGTCATGCATCGGACCTTGAAACATTAAAGCAGCAGGCAGGAACGATATTCCTCATACTATAAAAGAAAAATTAAATTGGTGTAATTTAAATATAAAATGCAATTAAATCAGCCGTAATAGGGACAGCCTATCAATCCCATAAGACCTGAGTGAGAAAAAAATCATAACGGGGACAAGGGTACTGTCCCAGAGGAAGTTCACTACAAGACAATGGGCAAATGGATTTGCACAGCTCAAAGAGGTAGCAAAAGTCAATACAGGAAAATAGTTTATTTAGTAAAAATGTGGAATGATAGCATTTTTCAGTAGTAATACTTCAGGAAGGATTTACTGTTGGAAACAATGTCTGCACTTGGGAGAATTGCACAATTTCCTGAAGCCTTTATATAACTTGAAGCAGGGTTCCTTATTATTCAGACAAGTTTGTGTAATCAGGGAAAAAACTAGTTAGGTCGCAAGCTGTTTGCAGGTGGTTTGCAGTCTGGATTTGTAATGATCCTCTTTTTGCTTTATCAAGAATTATAGTTTTTGTAGAGACAACGGGAACAGGACTGGTGATTAAAGAAAGATGGTAACGATAGTAACCAAGATCTCATCCTTCTAGGCCTGGAGCCAGCAAGAGTTCATTCCCTCTGCTTAGATAGTCCCTTTTCTCAACAGCCTTCACAAAAAGGGACTAATAGATATCAAAATTAATAATAAACACGCTTCCACAAGTTGTATGGTCTATAATCCCATATAAAATGAAGTGTTTTTTTTTATAAAAAGTGTAGCATTTTCTATCAGTTTTCATGCTCACTTGAACTAAAATAAAGGTGTGGCTTGATAGCTATTTTTAGTAAAAATGCTTCAGGTCAAGAAAAGAAGGTGGATTATTAGCAATCTTTTTAAGGGGAAAGACAATATCATCCATGCCTGAAGCCCTACTGTTGTTTAGTTTTGTAAAAATATACCATGTGACTGGTTTATTATGCACAAACCATTTCTTACAAAATAAAAAAAGAGGGTGAAATGCAGTTTTTCAGTGGCTACTGGCTACAAGTGAAGTCCTATCCTATTCTAAAACTAGACTAAATTATAAAGCTTGTCACAAATATTGATACTGATAATTACCCTCAACTTGAGCAAATCATACTTAAGAACATGTCCGGATGCACCACGAAGGGAGTTAAGTAAATCCTTTGAAAGCGAAAGTCATTATGCTGTATCAATTATTTTAGGCCTCATTTATAAAAGTTTTCTTGTTCTAAACTGGAAAATGGATTTTGTAAATATGACATTTTATTTACAGAAAATAAAGCAGGTATAACAAGGATGCTATCTTCACGAGGACATTTATCAAGGCCTCTAGTTTCCTGAAGTGCATAAGGGGGTATGTTTGTGGCAAAAATTTGAAAGTTGTGGCATCGCTTTCAAAATTATGTAATGATTCTTTCCATATAGTTTTCCATTACTTAGTATGCACAAAGCTGATCTTTCTATTGTACATTTTTCAGGTAAATATTTTACAAACAAAATACTTTCCAGTTTTATTATATTTGGTTTAAAACTTGTATTGTGCTTTTCTTCCTTACTCTAGTTCTCCATTATATTTTCAGTTCTTTCCCTGGATTTTCTCATACACCTTTCCTTCCATCCCACCCATAAGAATTTCCATACTAAGTCATACCAAAGGTCCATCAAGCCTGATATCCTCTTCCTAACAGTGGCCATTTCAGGTCACAAATACCTGGCAGAATCCCAAAGTGTAGCTAGATTTTCATGCTGCTTACTCCCAGGGATAAGCAATGGCTGGCCAATTTTCAAAGAGATTTAAGCAGACTGGAGCCTCTCCTGCCCGCTAAAATCACTTACCACTGAATATCCCCACAGACCGCCCAACAAAAAAGTGGGCTGGTCAGGGTGGCACTAGGGGAAGCGTTAGGGAAGCGCCTGGGGTTATGCAGGTGCCAGCAATATGCAGTGCCAGCACCCACATAGCTAAGCTCAAAAGCCCTCCTAAATTTTTTTAATAGCTTTTATTGAAAAAAAAACCCGCTGAACATAGCATGTCATAATCCACATTAGACATATTGTCAACTGTAAACGGATTAGCTTACTAACATAATGTGATGCAGGAATTACCACTATTGTTAGCAGAATCTATGGTACTTCAAGAGTCAAACACCACACACCAGAATGAGAAAGAAGTCTTCTTTATTTGCCAGCAAACAAAGTAGGACATCAGCGCTAGCTCTCTCCTTCTCTTGAACTCTCTGTGTCTTGACTCTCTGTGTCTTGCGTCTCCTGTCTTGTCTCTCTCGTCTCTAACGTAAGCTGCTTCTGTTCTCATTTATATATTGTTCCTAAACCCCTCTAGCCCCCCTTTCTCACCAGATGGTAAGGAATAGATTGATTACCCTGTCTTGAACTAATTATCTCTACACATTTACTCAAAATATCAGTTACATAGGTTTCAGATATTTCCTAAACTGACCTACGACCTGGGGCCTCTCAAACTAGACAATGCGGCACCTATCTCCTGCATTTTATTATTATTCACATAATCAGATTCCCGGTTAACTTCATACTAACTGGGCTCTGGCATTCATTAAGGGGCCAGTCCTACACTTAGCTATAATCCATCAAGGAAAAGAGTTGACTTTTCCTGACCTCTTTCACCTTTTAGCTTCATACACAGAACTAGCTAGGACTGTGGATAATTCAAACCAGATGATCTCTTAAACTGCAGACAAAGACTGAATTAAAAAGGTGTTTTACATAGAGAAATAGAACTTATTAAGTAAACAGAATAAAACATATTTTAAAATAAGCAGAAATCAGAATTCCTTATAAGACAAAATCTAAATTATCAAGAATCTCTATTTAGCCTAATCTTTTAAAACTGCCTGCTTGCTGATCCCCTCGAGACTGTCCAGTATGCCTTGCTCAGAATGGCATCCAGATGTGGTTTATTTATTATGCCATCACTCAAAAAGGGACAAAGAAAGTTTTATTTCTCACTGACCTTTCTAACCTCTAGTCTAGCAGAAGCTAGACATTTGAGTAATTAAAACCAGATGGCATTCTACCACTTGCAGGACTGAACCAAAGTTAAACAGAATTAGCAAATTAATATGATTTCTCTGTCCAGGCTGCCTCATTCCCCACTTTGAGACTAAAATCAGCTTATGCAGAGACAAGTCTCACAACTCAAACTCTGGGGACTATAGTGATCCCAACTCCATACCTCCTCCTGGGGCATAACATTTCAACAGTCTGTGCTAGTCACAGATTACTCTAATATAATGTTCTCAGTCTTTGAGTTCTTATACCAGTTGGGATAGAACCTCAACTGACAAGGATCAAGCTCTCGAATTCCAGGAAAGCCAAAATCAGGGAAGAAGGAGTCTCAGTATGAAGCCGAATTCCAGCAGCTCCTACGCTATGCAGTTGACCCTTCTCCTCAGCTAGTAGATTCTCTGGTTCGGGTCAAGCGCAACTTCAATGGCTCCTTGGGATCACTTTCTGCTCTCCACTGTTTAGACTCCGTCTGATCCGTGCTGGGCTCAGTCTGGTCAGCAGACTTGATTCGAGACCAATGGACCCATGGAGTTATCCCTGCGACCTTCACAGCTGTAGGGGTAGAAAGCAAAACAGTAAAAGGTCCTTTCCACCGGGGCCCCAAAGGCTGGAGCCTCCAGTCTTTCACCCAAACTCTATCCCCTGGCAGGAAGGAATGTACCTGAGCCTGAAAGGAGACAGGGTTTATTTCTCTTACATAAGACTGAAGCTCAGAAATTATCTGGCCCAAGAGGGCTACCTGCTCCTGCACGTGGGCAGACCCTAAAGTCCCTATGTCTCCCTTAATTCCCTGCAAAATGGCTGGGGGCTTCCCATACACAATTTCAAAGGGAGAGAGGGCCGTTCCTTTAGTTGGGGTGCATCGGAGGCGGAAGAGGGCTAGTGGAAGTGCCTGTGGCCATTTCAGTTGGGTTTCCTGACAAATCTTTGCTAGGCTATTTTTCAAGGTTCTGTTTGCCCGCTCAACCTACCCTGAACTCTGGGGATGGTAGGCACAATGCAATTTCCAGGTAATGCGCAATGCGCGGGACAGGCCCTGAAGTGTGGCTTCAACAAAGGCGGGACCATTATCTGAGCCTATGGCAAGGGGCAGTCCATACCTGGGGATGACATCCCTAAGGAGGGCTCGAGCTACTTCTGTGGCTTTCTCAGTGACTGTAGGGTATGCTTCCACCCACCCAGAGAAAGTGCAGACCATGACCAAGAGGTATCGGAGCCTACCGCTCCTGGGCATTTCTGTGAAGTCTATGACTAGGGACTCAAAGGGTGTTAGTCATCTGGACTGAACTCCTGGTGGAATACGGGGTCCCTGACGAGCATTATTCTGGGCACAGAGAGTACATCAGGCAGAGGCAGTGGCAACCAGACTATCCAATCCTTCCAGGACCACTACTCGACTGAGTAGGCGGGCTAGTGCTGTTTTCCCTGTGTGACAGGTCATGAGCTTGAGACACTACAGGCCAAGCTAGGTGGCGTGGCACCAGAACTCTGGTATCAGGGAGATGTAACCAACCATCAGGTCTCCTTACTGCCCCTTCTTCTTGAGCCCATTTCTCTTCCGTTTGGGTGTACATAGGCGTCCATTCTTGCAGTCGAATTTGGAACAGGGGGGTCACAGTACCTGCTGGGGGTCCTCGAGCAGCTTCCTTGGCCACCCGATCAGCATGGCGGTTCCCTTGGGCCACTGGAGTATCTGTCCTTTGGTGTCCCCGGCAGTGAATGACAGCTACCTTTTTAGGGGCCCAAACGGCCTCTAGCAACTGAAGTATTTCGGGTCCATACTTAACAGGTTGGCCTGCGGCATTTATGAGTCCCTTTTCCTTATACAAAGCTCCATGAGCATGTAGAGTTGTGAAGGCATACTTGGAATCAGTATAAATGTTGGTCACCAGTCCTGCTGCTAGCTCCAGAGCTCGTATGAGGGCCACAAGTTCTGCTTTCTGGGCTGAAGTTCCTTGGGGCAGGGCCCTTGCTTCTATCACCTTGTCCTCTGTCACCACAGCATAACCTGCCAATCGCTTGGAGTTCTCCACGGAACTGCTTCCATCTGTGAAATAAATTACATCTGGGTCCCTCCAAGGAACATCTTTAAGATCTGGTCGACTGGAGTACATTTCATCCATGGTCTGGATACAGTCATGATCCGGTGGTCCCTCAGATGCTGGCAAAAGAGTGGCGGGATTGAATGTAGCCACTGTTTCCAGGTGTATCCGTGGATTCTCACATAAGCTGGCTTGGTACTTAACCATGCGGCTATTTGTAAACCAGTGGTTGCCCTTGTACTCCATGAGGGTGAGAATTGCATGGGGGACTTTGACAACCAGTTCTTGCCCCAAGGTCAACTTGTCAGCTTCCTGGACCAGTAAGGCTGTTGCTGCAATGGCCCTCAGGCAGGCTGGCCATCCTTTAGCCACTCCATCCAGCTGTTTAGACAGGTATGCAACATGCCTCTGCCAAGATCCCATCATCTGGGTCAGCACACCCAGAGCAACCCCCTGTCGCTCGTGGACATACAGTGAGAAAGGTTTCTCCACATCAGGAAGACCTAACGCAGGAGCTTGGAGTAGGGCTTTCTTAATGGCGATGAAGGATTGTTGAGCAGTAGGTCCCCATTCAAATGGTTCCTTTTCACCCCCCTTTGTGGCCTGGTAAAGGGGTTTTGCCATCAGTGCAAAATTTGGAATCCAAATTCTGCAGAATCCGGCTGCTCCCAGAAATTCCCTAACTTTCCTTCTGGACTTGGGTTGGGGAATTGCAGCAACCGCTTGCTTCCTACTGACATCCAGTCTCCGACTTCCCTGGGAAATGCAGAAGCCCAGATACTTCACTTCTGACTGACAGAGTTGGGCCTTCGAGCGTGAGACCTTATAGCCCGCATCCAAGAGTAACTCCAGCAATTCTCTGGTAGCCTCGACACACTCTTCCTGGGTCACTGCTGCAATCAGGAGGTCATCTACATACTGGAGTAAAACTCGCCTGGAAGGCTCAGATTTAAAAGTCTTAAGGTCTTGTCCTAGGGCAGTCCCAAAAATGGTAGGGGAGTTCTTGAACCCCTGTGGCAGGCGGGTCCATGTATACTGAAGCTTCCGTCCTGTTACTGGGTTTTCCCATTGAAAGGTGAAAAGCAGTTGACTGGCGGGGGCCACCCGAAAACAAAAGAAAGCATCTTTTAGGTCCAGTGTTGTGAAATGGGTAGCTCCAGAAGGTATCAATCCAAGCAGGACATATGGATTAGGCACTACAGGGTGTAATGAAATAGTGGATTTGTTGACCACTCGTAGGTCTTGGACTGGCCGGTAGTCCTCAGTCCCTGGCTTCTGGACTGGCAACAGTGGCGTATTCCATGGAGACTGGCAAGGTCGAATAATTCCATGGGATAACAGACGATTCAGATGTGCTTGAATCCCTTCCAAAGCCTTTCGGGGAATTGGGTATTGACAAAGACGGATTGGCCGGGCACTTGGAAGTAAGTCTACATGAACAGGAGGAATATTTCGGGCCAACCCTGGGGGATTATCTTCTGCCCATACCCCATTGACCTGGAAGCTGTCGGCCAGGGGTAGGTCAACTTGGCCATGCGACTGATGCAGCCGCCATTCTTCTTCAAGGGGGCAGCAGAAACTCAATATGCCCTTAGGGCTGGATGTCGGGGGCCGAAAGGAGACCGAAGTCTGGCCATCAGAGTCAAAGGAAATTTGGGCCCTAAGCTTGGACAGCAGGTCCCGGCCTAACAAAGGGATTGGACAGTCTGGCATATACAGGAATTCATGAGTGACTGTGTGTGAGCCTAATTGGCATCTACGGGTCGTCAGGAAGGGCCTCCAGTCCTGCACCCCCGTGGCTCCCACCACTCGGACAGTTTTTCCAGACACAGGCGCTAATCGCTCCGTCACAACAGAGTGTTCAGCTCCTGTATCAATCATGAATGGAATTAAGCGGCTCCCTATGGTTAGCTTGACCATGGGTTCCTGGGAGCCCAGTTTGTAGGAACACGGTCTGTCCTATTCATCCCATTCTGCCATCTCGGCTATCCCAATGATGTCAGATTCAGAAGGCTCATACCTTCCCTCTCGAACTCGGCCTCAGCTTCCTCGATCTCCTGGTCCCCTTCTCAGTCCCTGGCGCTTCTGGGGGCATTCATCTTTCCAGTGCCCTCTTTCCTTGCAGTAGGCGCACTGATCCCTCTCCAATCGTGGTCTGGGATTCTCCCCTCGTGGCCGGGATTGATTGAAGGAATCTCGAGGCCGGGCTGGCGGTCCGGGGTCCCACTTCAGCTTCCCATTGGCTGGAGGTCGACCTCGGTTAAGGGTGGAATTAGTAATGGCTGCTGCCAAGAGGTCGGCCTTCTTCTGCATCTTTCGGTCAGCCTCTCGGCGCATCTCCTGATCCCTATTAACGAAAACCTTTGTTGCAATCTCAATTAGCTGGGTGGTATTCATCCCTGCGAATCCCTCCTGACGCTGCAGCTTCTTCCGGATATCTGGCATACTCTGGGCCACCAATGCACTATTCACCATTCTCTGGTTTTCTAGTGCCTCAGGGTCGAATGGGGTGTATGTTCTGTAGGCTTCAATTAGTCGCTCTAAAAAGGCCCCAGGGGATTCAGTTGCCCCTTGGAGAATTTCAGAGACCTTTGCCAGATTAATGGGCCTCTTTATGCCTTTCTTCATACCTTCCAGCAAGTCCCGGCAATAGCCAGACAACAGTTCATAGTGCTGCCCGTTATTTGAATCCCAAGCTGGAGCTGCGCGAGGGAACCGAGCTCTAACCCATTCCTCTGGGTCCTGTGTCCCCTCGGGGGCACGCGCTCGCGTGATGGCCTCAGCATTTTGTAAAATCTTCCGCCTCTCCTCAGTTGTGAAGAGGGTCAGGAGGAGCTGTTGACAATCAGTCCAAGTTGGGTTATGGGTGGCCATAATGCTAGCCACTAGATCCACCACTGCCTGAGGCTTTTCAGTATAAGAGGGGTAATGCGTCTTCCAATTCAGGAGATCAGTGGTTGTGAAGGGTACATACTGGTAGGCCTGTGCCTGTATAACCTGACCCTGATTATTAGGATCCGGTCGAGTGGTGGTTACCTGACGGAGGGGCAGAGCTCTCGAGGAGGTGGGAATGCAACCTGAGGTAGAGCGAGGAGCTACCCCCTTATCATGCTCAAAGGTGATTGCAGTGGGTCTAACCCACTCAGGGGAGGTGTGTTGAACCCCTGAGGGATGGGGAGGGGTACTCATAGGCTGAGAGGTGATCACAGGTGATTCAGTCCATTGAAAGGGATGCTGGGCCCCTGATGAGTGGGAAGGGGTACTAGAGGGAGAGGCTGGGCTGTCGGGAGTTGAGGAGTCAGGGAGTGGGGCCCAAAGCGGGTCATGGGAGGTTAACATGGAAGGATGTGGCAGAGGAGGGTAGATGCTGGCTGAAAAGTCCAACCTAGGATGTGGCGGGGTTTGCACAGAAGGGGAGGAACTATCCGGAGAAGCCTGTGCTGGAGAGGCTTGGGCTGGACGCCGTGGATCTCTGGGGGTGGATCGGAACCCCAACAATGGGCCATAAGGTGGTGGCTCAAGATCTGAGGGGTCATCAGAGAGTATGGGTTTCTCGGACAGGGTAGGGGCGGAAGCCACCGATTGGATGGTGGGCTTCCTGGGGCTCTTTCCTTCCTCCAGTTTAGATTTTCTAATAATCTTTCTTTGAACGCGACCCAGCATGAACTTTACCGGGGATCCCATTTAGGTTTTCAACCAAGAGGGAGGGTCAGTGACAAGGCTGTCCCAGGAATCTATATAGGGGAGCTGTTCAAGATATCCTGGTTCTCCTACAACTATGCTGTAGACCTTCCGGATTACTTCAATATCTAAGCTGCCACCAGGGGGCCACCCCACTCCCATAGATGGCCACTCAACTTCACACAAGGTTCTTAGAGTACTTAAGCTTAAAGTCTGTCCATAATCATTAACTAAAAATCCTTTCTTAAAATTCTTAAGCATACATTCTAGGGGAGTACCAGTTTGACTAGACGATGTCCCCCCCCCCATAATGCTTACAGTTACAACACACAGAAAGGAAGGGAAATTTTTTGGAAGTGTGGTAAGGGGTCCACACGTCCAGAGACACAAGGTAGACAAACAACAATCGCTTCCTTCCGTCGCTGGCCAGTTGAACTTGCGTTAACTGGAACCGCAGCTATAAGAAGTCCACACTCATTTAACATTCATACATCACACACACTGTACAAAAAATCCCACCCAACAATTTCAGTTTTTTCAGATACAGATAAGCTCTGACGGTTTCTCTGCTAGTCCCCACTAGACTAGAAGGTACTAAGGCCTTCGCTGAGAGTTGATCAGACTCCCCTTCCCTCAACTTTAGAGGGGCTGATTACAGTTTCCTAGGATTACAATACAGAATACAAAATACATACCCGGCCAGTGTTCCTCAGTCAGTTCTTCTGGAGCCCCACGTTGGGCGACAGAAATTGATGCAGGGTCCGGGATCCCACTTCTGACACCAGAAATTGATGCAGGAATTACCACTATTGTTAGCAGAATCTATGGTACTTCAGGAGTCAAACACCACACACCAGAATGAGAAAGAAGTCTTCTTTATTTGCCAGCAAACAAAGTAGGACATCAGCGCTAGCTCTCTCCTTCTCTTCAACTCTCTGTGTCTTGTCTCTCTGTGTCTTGCGTCTCCTGTCTTGTCTTTCTCGTCTCTAACGTAAGCTGCTTCTGTTCTCATTTATATATTGTTCCTAAACCCCTCTAGCCCCCCTTTCTCACCAGATGTAAGGAATAGATTGATTACCCTGTCTTGAACTAATTATCTCTACACATTTACTCAAAATATCAGTTACATAGGTTTCAGATATTTCCTAAACTGACCTACGACCTGGGGCCTCTCAAACTAGACAATGTGGCACCTATCTCCTGCATTTTATTATTATTCACATAATCAGATTCCCGGTTAACTTCATACTAACTGGGCTCTGGCATTCATTAAGGGGCCAGTCCTACACTTAGCTATAATCCATCAAGGAAAAGAGTTGACTTTTCCTGACCTCTTTCACCTTTTAGCTTCATACACAGAACTAGCTAGGACTGTGGATAATTCAAACCAGATGATCTCTTAAACTGCAGACAAAGACTGAATTAAAAAGGTGTTTTACATAGAGAAATAGAACTTATTAAGTAAACAGAATAAAACATATTTTAAAATAAGCAGAAATCAGAATTCCTTATAAGACAAAATCTAAATTATCAAGAATCTCTAAACAGCATTTAGCCTAATCTTTTAAAACTGCCTGCTTGCTGATCCCCTCGAGACTGTCCAGTATGCCTTGCTCAGAATGGCATCCAGATGTGGTTTATTTATTATGCCTATGAACTAGCCTTAACAATCCATCACTCAAAAAGGGACAAAGAAAGTTTTATTTCTCACTGACCTTTCTAACCTCTAGTCTAGCAGAAGCTAGACATTTGAGTAATTAAAACCAGATGGCATTCTACCACTTGCAGGACTGAACCAAAGTTAAACAGAATTAGCAAATTAATATGATTTCTCTGTCCAGGCTGCCTCAAATGAACTTCCTATCAGTACCCCAAGCTATTCCATAAAGACCTCCTTCCCAACCCACCACCCTACCCCCTCCCTACCCATTCTCCCGACCCCTCTCATGCAAGAAGGAGGGAGGAGTCCCAGAACAAGAAGACCACTTCACATAACTGTCCCACACTTTATGATACGATACCAAATGTCCAGTTCGCATGGCTGTCAATTTAGACATCAGATATATAGAGTCCAATCTCCACACTACTACTGCAAGACTTGGCAGTACAGTTTGCTTCCAGTCCGCGGTTAACGCCATTTTGCTAACCACCAAAACAAAAGTGATCAAATGATGTATATGTGGTTGCATTCCCTTTGGCTTTACATGCAGAAGACAATTTTCCTTCTTCAGAGGGTATGTAAGCTTAGTAATGCTAAGGATCAACCTTAAAATATTAGACCAATATTCCTGAGCTATGGGGCAAGTCCACCAAATATGGTACATATCACCCTCAGTTCCACATTGACGCCAGCGCAGAGCTGACACAGAGGGAAACATTTTATGCAGTCGTTGGGAAGTATAATACCAGTTAATATAAGATCTTATAATCTATATGTTAGACCTCATAGACCTTCCAAATAGGAATACAAACAGATCAGCCCGTACATTCCTGAATTTCCACTACCCCAGCTGCAAAGGACTAAAATATAAGTCTACATATGCATCTAGCTTCTCCTACATATCCACACAACTTTGAAACGCACTACCAAAGGCCATAAAAACAATGCATGACCTAGCAATCTTCCGAAAATTGCTGAAAACCGACCTATTCAAGAAGGCATACCACAACGCTCCATCCTAACCACAGACTTCAAATGAACTAGACAAAACCGTACCCCCACACCTGACTGATACCAAATGACTACTAATGAAAATCACGCAACACGCACTATCACTTTATTGCCTATGTCTTTATAATGGACTATCTAACTTATGCTATAATTAACTCTATCACTCAGGAACTTCTATGCAATATCAAATTGTATCATATTTCACCATGTATGCACCTATCAAACGTATGCTATAATTAATTTTATCACCTAGGAACCTCTATGCAATATCAAATTGTATCATATTTTACCATGTATGCACCTTAAGGTAACATCATTTGTAATTCTTGACCTGGAAATGGCGATCACCATTACAGCATAATGCAAGCCACATTGAGCCTGCAAATGGGTGGGAAAATGTGGGATACAAATGCTACAAATAATAATAATAATAAAAGAAAAAGTCTCATCAATAAAGTTCAGGATTCTCTTATAACGCTAAACGTTTAGTGCTCTCAAACAAAGTTTGTCACTTAACTTAAAATAGAGCAATTTACAAAAGAACATGGCTAAATATGCAGGCTGCTGAAATCCCCCTGAAAGAAAATACAGACTGTACTACACTCACACCCACACATGCTTATGAGAGGATAGCAAAAGAAAGAAATGATCTCTGCTTTCAATCCAGACAACCCCTGCTGGGAAGCAAGAAAAATAATGTACAAAAATAAATGGCTTTTCTATCCTCAGATCAGCTGCAAAAAAAAATAAATGTTTAGTAACACAGACTGTTTGCAACTAAAAAATATCCCTCTTTCCTCTATTAAGTGACGCCACAAGAAACCTGGACAAATAGAGGAGCATTTTTGAAAGGGACATCCATGTTTTGATTTGGACGTCCTTGCAAAATGTCCCTATCTAGGGGCGGGGAAACCCGTATTTTCTAAAAAAGATGAACGATCATCTTTCGTTTTGAAATACCATCAGGGACATCCAAATCCTTACATTTGGTCGGCCCTAGATTTGGTCGGCCCTAGATTTGGTCGTTTCTGATTTTCGGTGATAATGGAAACCGAGGACACCCATCTCAAAAACAAACAAATCCAAGGCATTTGGTTGTGGGAGGAGCCAGCATTCATAGTGCACTGGCCCCCCTCACATGCCAGGACACCACCTGGGCACCCTAGGGGGCACTACAGTGGACTTCATAAATTGCTCCCAGGTACATAGCTCCCTTACCTTGTGTGCTGAGCCCCCTAAAACCCACTACCCACAACTGTACACCACTACCATAGCCCTTACGGGTGAAGGGTGCACCTAGATGTGGGTACAGTGGGTTTGTGGTGGGTTTTGGAGGGCTTGCTGTTTCCTCCACAAACAGGTAGGGGGGGTATGGGCCTGGGTCCACCTGCCTGAAGTGCACTGCACCCACTAAAACTGCTCCAGGGACCTGCATACTGCTGTCATGGACTTTAGTATGACATCTGAGGCTGGCATAGAGTCTGGCAATCAATATTTTGAAAGATATTTTTTGAGGGTGGGAGGGGGTTAGTGACCACTGGGGGAGTAAGGGGAGGTCATCCCTGATTCTCTCTGGTGGTCATCTGGTCATTTCAGGCACCTTTTTGTGCCTTGGTCGTAAGAAAAACACGACTAGGTAAAGTCATCCAAGTGTTCATCAGGGACGTCCTTGTTTCTTTCAATTATGGGTCAAGGACGTCCAAGTGTTAGGCACGCCCAAGTCCCGCCGTCGCTATGCCTCCGACATGCTCCCTTGAACTTTGGCCATCCCTGTGATAGAGTGCAGTTGGAGACGTCCAAAATTGGCTTTCGATTATACCGATTTGGACAACCCTGGGAGAAGGACGTCCATCTTCCGATTTATGTTAAAAGATGGGCATCCTTCTCTTTCAAAAATTAGCCCTCTGGAGGGGCATAATTGAACGGGGATGCCCATCTGTAAGGACGTCCTGGCGAAGGGGCGGGGAAACCCGTATTATTGAAACAAGATGGGCATCCATCTTTCGTTTCGATAATACGGTCGGTGACGTCCAAATCTCAACATTTAGAGATGGTCGTCCTTAGGTCGACCTTAGAGATGGTCGTCCTCAGTTTTCGGCCATAATGGAAACCGAGGACACCCATCTCAAAAACAAACAAATCCAAGGCATTTGGTTGTGGGAGGAGCCAGCATTCATAGTGCACTGGCCCCCCTCACATGCCAGGACACCACCTGGGCACCCTAGGGGGCACTGCAGTGGACTTCACAAATTGCTCCCAGGTGCATAGCTCTCTTACCTTCGATGCTGAGCCCCCTTACCTTCGATGCTGAGCCCCCAAAACCCACTTCCCACAACTGTACACCACTACCATAGCCCTAAGAGGTGAAGGGGGGCACCTAGATGTGGGTACAGTGGGTTTGTGGTGGGTTTTGAAGGGCTCAAATTTACCAGCACAAGTGTAACAGGTAGGTGGGGATGGGCCTGGGTCCGCCTGCCTGAAGTGCACTGCACCCACTAAAACTGCTCCAGGGACCTGCATATTGCTGTCAGCCGCTCCTCCTCTCGCCTCCATGTCACTGCCCCTGGAGGACGACCCCGGAGGAGCGCAGCGACGTGAGAGGTGAGAGGAGGAGCGGCTTCAGAGCCAACAGCCAATGCCTGCTTGCTTGCTGCCTGCCTGCCTGCAGTGCCGTCTTGCTTCCTAAAATCAGCTGTTGGTGTTTTTGTAGTGGCTGCTGCTGCTGAATAGAAGCAGCAGCAGTGGCCAGAAATCGGAGATGGTGCCGCCTCTGCCGCTGGAGACTTGGGCAGGTCTGTTGGGTGGGTGGGCAGATGGAGAGGAGGGAGCGGCGGCGACGACGACCTGGGTAGGGGTGGAAGGGGTGCAGTGGCTGCGGCGACATCGGGGGGGGGTAAGCAGTGATGGCCTTTGGGGGGTAGCATGGCGGCAGGGGCGGGGAGAGAGAATCGCTGGGTGGCTGGAGGGGGGGCAGGGGAGAGAGGACAATCGCTGGGTGGCTGGAGGGGGTCAGGGGACACAGGAGAATCGCTGGGTGACTGGAGGGGGGCCAGGAGAGAGAGTTCAATCGCTGGGTGGCTGGAGGGGAGGCAGGGAACAGAGAAGACTCGCTGGGTGGCTGGAGGGGGAGCAGGGGACAGAGGAGACTCGCTGGGTGGCTGGAGGGGGGCAGGGGGCCGAGGAGACTCGCTGGGTGGCTGGAGGGGGGGCAGGGGAGAGAAGAGCATCGGTGGGTGGCTGGAGGGGGGCAAGGGAAAAAGTAGAATCGCTGGGTGGCTGGAGCGGGAGCAGGGGAGAGAGGAGAATCGCTGGGTGGCTGGAGGGGGGACAGAGGAGACACACTCGCACCCACCAGTCTCACTCTCTGTTACACACACACACACTCGCACATTCACTCTCTCACACAGTCAATCTCACACATACTCTCAAACATACACACTCCGAGGAAAACCTTGCTAGCGCCCGTTTCATTTGTGTCAGAAACGGGCCTGTTTTACTAGTATGATTATATTCTGTTACTTTTCTCCTTATACAAAAATGGCCATTTCTTTATTCTACCATCCTCTCCTGCTTGTATTAACATGCACACTTAGCAGTCATTGGTTAATCCCTGTTATGATTCTGCTAGCAGGCAGGGGAATGTTTGGGACTCACTCCTGATTGGCCTGGCAGGGTTTGAGCTGGCGTCTGAAACAGCAGACATCAGAAGCCTGTTCTATTTAAGCTTACCTCTCCCTACAGCCCTTGCTTTAGCGTTTGATTGCTGTCAGCTGAAGCCTGCTTGCTCTCTTTCTGTTTGTGCTAGGGCACTTTGTGTAGCACAGCTTTGTGTATCCCTATAAGCAGTCCCTTTATCCTTGTGTGTTGTGGGGCCAGCCTTGTATATTCTTGTGTGTGGATTCCCTTTTTCCCTTGTGCGCTGTGTGGCACAGCCTAGTGTATTCTTATAGGTGGCTTCCCCTTACCTTTGTGTGCTGTGATACAACCTAGAGTGTTCTCTTGAGTGGCTTCCTTTATCCTTGTCTGCCCTGTGGCACTGCCTTGTTTATTCCTATAGAAGCTTCTATCTGTCATCCTTTCCCTTGTGTCCCTAGCTAGCGCTGTGGGCGTTGCTTGTGCTCCAGTCCCTTTGGGGACCCCTCATTGTTCTTTCTCCCTTCCCAGTGTATGACTCGGTTCCTGTTTGGCCGTGAGGCCCACATGCTTGGAATCTATACGAGTGGGTTCTCGATAGGCTGTAGGCCTGCCTGAATGCTCTATCTCCCATTTTCTGGTGGTGCTAATTGTTTGTCCTGTGTGTGCGGGGCTTGGTGGCTGGGGTTGTGCGTAGTGCCTGTTTGGTCTACCCTAGGCCTTGGCCAAGATCCTATGCTAGGCCTCGGCCTGGGCTCCTCACGACCAGATTAACAATCCCTTTTCTGTAAAGCAGCAACAGCAAACAATCAAGTTGCATGAAATATCTGGCTTCCCTGTTCCCTAAACACATATTTGTGGAGGAACATCTCCTTCTTTGGACGGTCCTCAGTGTCACTTCACCATCAAGGTTATATCAATTTTTGTCTGTCATATATGGTCCACATTGCTTCATTTCCTCATCTGTTTCTCCTTGTCATGTGATTTACTAGAAGTGTACAACAATATTTTCTATGTACTAAGAAATAATGCTTATGCACTCAATGTACAGGCAATAATGACTGCAGATCTGAGTGCTTAACATAGGGAGGAGTATACAATACATATTTTTGTGACTCATATGTTACAACACATTTACAAGGAAATCTAATTACAACTTGCATACCTATAGATTTAGCCTCTTCGGCTGCAAGAAGAAACATTTTTCTTCTATCTTGTGTAGTGTTACATAAATCAGGAAAAACCCATACCTTATTTCCCAAAAACTGTACCAAACAACTCTTTAAAAAAAAACAAATTCAATATTCTCTCTGTATCTTGCTCAAATAGAAATGAAACCAGCAAGGTAGCTCTATTCAATATGTCTTCCAACAATGTTTCTAATATAGTAAATTGTAACATTCAATCCTAATCCAAGAGTCTCCACGCTGAACTTTGTTTTCCCTCGTCTCTAGCGGGGGCATCGCGTTGCGGCCTTGTGGCCGCGCGGTCGATTTATTTTCGAGGTGTGATTTTTACCGCCACCATCGACGACTTTGACTTCGCCGACGCGATTTTTCCGTCGATGTCCTCGAAGGTCCCGAGTGGATTTAAAAAGTGTGGTTGGTGCGGCCGGCATATCTCGCAGACCGACACTCATGCTTGGTGCCTCCAGTGCCTCGGGCCGGAGCACGATACCAAGACGTGTACTTTGTGTCTCGGTCTCCGGAAACAGACACAGGTAGCGAGGCAAGTTCTTCGGGACCGTCTTTTTGGAACTTATGCCGGCCCCTCGACGTCGACTTCGACGGCATCGGTATCGACAGCCGGTTCTTTGGTACCGGTATCGATGTCCACGAAATCGGCACCGATGGCATCGACCCCAGGAGCACAGGTCCCGTCGGCCCGCCGGTCCCCCGGTGAAGGCAGGAGTGAGAGGCCGCGTGGGCAATCGGCCCCGGTCACTCCCTCTACCCAGGGCCCTCGGGACCGAACCCTGTCGGACCCGATCCCTCGAGGCCGGAGTCTCGCACTCTGGACTCGTTTGGGAGGAAGGCCTACCAATGTTCCATGCTCGTGACCCGCATCCAGTCTTACCAGCTCTACAAGAGCATCCACATGCGGAATAATGTAAAGCAACTGGCGGACCTGGTTGACAAGCTCCCGCCGGAGCAGTCCAGGCCTTTTCAGGAGGTGGTCAGGCAGCTGAAGGCGTGCAGAAAGTTCCTGTCCAGGGGTATATATGACACCTGTGATGTGGCTTCTCGTGCTGCGGCCCAAGGGATAGTGATGCGCAGGCTCTCATGGCTGCGTGCCTCTGACCTGGACAACCGCACCCAGCAGAGACTGGCCGACGTCCCTTGCCGGGGGGATAATATTTTCGGTGAGAAGGTCGAGCAGCTGGTGGACCAACTGCATCAGCGGGAAACCGCCCTCGACAAGCTCTCCCACCGGGCGCCTTCAGCATCCACCTCAGCAGGTGGACGTTTTTCCCGGGCCAAGCAGGCTGCGCCCTATGCCTATAGCAAGCGTAGGTACACCCAGCCGGCCCGAAGGCCTCGTCAGGCACAGGGACAGTCCCAGCGCGCTCGTTCCCGTCAACAGCGTGCGCCTAAGCAGCCCCCTGCGCCTCCACAGCAAAAGCCGGGGACGGGCTTTTGACTGGATCCATGGGATCATAGCCGCCCTCAAAGTGTCCGCACCGGACGATCTGCCGGTCGGGGGGAGGTTAAAATTTTTTCACCAAAGGTGGCCTCTCATAACCTCCGACCAGTGGGTTCTCCAAATAGTGCGGTGCGGATACGCCCTAAATTTGGCCTCCCTTCCACCAAATTGTCCTCCGGGAGCTCAATCCTTCAGCTCCCATCACAAGCAGGTACTTGCAGAGGAACACTCCGCCCTTCTCAGCGCCAATGCGGTCGAGCCCGTACCACCCTGGCAGGAAGGGCAGGGATTCTATTCCAGGTACTTCCTTGTGGAAAAGAAAACAGGGGGGATGCGCCCCATCCTAGACCTGAGAGGCCTGAACAAATTCCTGGTCAAAGAAAAGTTCAGGATGCTTTCCTTGGGCACCCTTCTGCCAATGATTCAGAAAAATGATTGGCTATGTTCCCTGGATTTAAAGGACGCATACACTCACATCCCGATACTGCCAGCTCACAGACAGTATCTCAGATTCCGCCTGGGCGCACGGCACTTTCAGTATTGTGTGCTGCCCTTTGGGCTCGCCTCTGCCCCACGGGTGTTTACAAAGTGCCTAGTGGTGGTAGCGGCGTATCTACGCAAGCTGGGAGTGCACGTGTTCCCGTATCTCGACGATTGGCTGGTCAAGAACACCTCGGAGGCGGGAGCTCTCCGGTCCATGCAGTGCACTATTCGCCTCCTGGAGCTGCTGGGGTTTGTGATAAACTACCCAAAGTCCCATCTCCAACCTGCCCAATCTCTGGAATTCATAGGAGCTCTGCTGAATACTCAGACGGCTCAGGCCTTCCTTCCAGAAGCGAGGGCCAACAACCTCCTGTCCCTGGCTTCCCAGACCAGAGCGTCTCAGCAGATCACAGCTCGGCAGATGTTGAGACTTCTGGGTCATATGGCCTCTACAGTTCATGTGACTCCCATGGCTCGTCTTCACATGAGATCTGCTCAATGGACCCTAGCTTCCCAGTGGTATCAAGCCACCGGGAATCTAGAAGATGTCATCCGCCTCTCCACCAGCTGCCGCAATTCACTGCGCTGGTGGACCATTCGGAACAATTTGACCTTGGGGCGCCCATTCCAAATTCCACAGCCCACGAAAGTGCTAACGATGGATGCGTCTCTCCTGGGCTGGGGGGCTCATGTCGATGGGCTTCACACCCAAGGACTGTGGTCCCTCCAGGAAAAGGATCTTCAGATCAACCTCCTGGAGCTCCGAGCGGTCTGGAACGCACTGAAGGCTTTCAGAGATCGACTGTCCTGTCAAATTATCCAAATTCGGACAGACAATCAGGTTGCAATGTATTACATCAACAAGCAGGGGGGCACCGGATCTCACCCCCTGTGTCAGGAAGCCGTCGGGATGTGGTGTTGGGCCTGCCAGTTCGGCATGCTTCTCCAAGCCACATACCTGGCAGGCGTAAACAACAGTCTGGCTGACAGACTGAGCAGAGTCATGCAACCGCACGAGTGGTCGCTCCATTCCAGAGTGGTACGCAAGATCTTCCGAGAGTGGGGCACTCCCTCGGTGGACCTTTTCGCCTCTCAGACCAACCACAAGCTGCCTCTGTTCTGTTCCAGACTACAGGCACACGGTAGACTAGCGTCGGATGCCTTTCTCCTCCATTGGGGGACCGGCCTCCTGTATGCTTATCCTCCCATACCTTTGGTGGGGAAGACCTTACTGAAGCTCAAGCAAGACCATGGCACCATGATTCTGAAAGCGCCTTTTTGGCCCCGTCAGATTTGGTTCCCTCTACTTCTGGAGTTGTCCTCCGAAGAACCGTGGAGATTGGAGTGTTTTCCGACCCTCATTTCGCAGAACGAGGGAGCGCTTCTGCACCCAAACCTCTAGTCTCTGGCTCTCATGGCCTGGATGTTGAGGGCGTAGATTTCGCTTCGTTGGGTTTGTCTGAGGGTGTCTCCCGTGTCTTGCTTGCCGCTAGGAAGGATTCCACTAAAAAGAGTTACTTTTTCAAGTGGAGGAGGTTTGTCATTTGGTGTGAGAGCAAGGCCCTAGAACCTCGTTCTTGCCCTGCACAGAACCTGCTTGAATACCTTCTGCACTTATCAGAGTCTGGCCTCAAGACCAACTCAGTAAGGAATCACCTTAGTGTGATTAGTGCTTACCATTACCGTGTAGAGGGTAAAGCCATCTCTGGAGAGCCTTTAGTCGTTCGATTCATGAGAGGCTTGTTTTTGTCAAGGTCCCCTGTCAAGCCTCCTGCAGTGTCATGGGATCTCAACGTCGTCCTCACCCAGCTGATGAACCTCCTTTTGAGCCACTGAATTCCTGCCATCTGAAGTACTTGACCTGGAAGGTCATTTTCTTGGTGGCAGTTACTTCAGCTCGTAGGGTCAGTGAGCTTCAAGCCCTGGTAGCTCATGCTCCGTATACTAAATTTCATCATAACAGAGTAGTGCTCCGCACTCACCCAAAGTTCCTGCCGAAGGTGGTGTCGGAGTTCCATCTTAACCAGTCAATTGTCTTGCCAACATTATTTCCCAGACCGCATACCCGCCCTGCTGAACGTCAGTTGCACACATTGGACTGCAAGAGAGCATTGGCCTTCTACTTGGAGCGGACACAGCCCCACAGACAGTCCGCCCAATTGTTTGTTTGTTTCTTTCGACCCTAACAGGATAGGGGTCGCTGTCGGGAAACGCACCATCTCCAATTGGCTAGCAGATTGCATTTTTTTCACTTATGCCCAGGCTGGGCTGACTCTAGAGGGTCATGTCAGGGCTCATAGTGTCAGAGCCATGGCAGCGTCGGTGGCCCACTTGAAGTCAGCCACTATTGAAGAGATTTGCAAGGCTGCGACGTGGTCATCTGTCCACACATTCACATCTCATTACTGCCTCCAGCAGGATACCCGATGCGACAGTCGGTTCGGGCAGTCGGTGCTGCAGAATCTGTTTGGGGTGTAAATCCAACTCCACCCTCCAGGACCCGAATTTATTCTGTTCAGGCTGCACTCTCAGTTAGTTGTTCTTCGTAGGTCAATTTTCTGTTGTACCCTCGCCGTTGCGAGGTTCAATTGACCTGGGTTCTTGTTTTGAGTGAGCCTGAGAGCTAGGGATACCCCAGTCGTGAGAACAAGCAGCCTGCTTGTCCTCGGAGAAAGCGAATGATACATACCTGTAGCAGGTGTTCTCTGAGGACAGCAGGCTGATTGTTCTCACCTACCCTCCCTCCTCCCCTTTGGAGTTGCGTTTCATAATTTTTGCTTGTCATTCAACTGAGCGGGAACGGTCGCGCACGGGCGGGAAGACGGCCGCGCATGCGCGGTGGGCGTGCCCTGCGTGCGGGACCGCCCACGAAGTTTTCTTCCGGTTGGTGGGGGCTGCCGTGGATGTCAACCCAGTCGTGAGAACAATCAGCCTGCTGTCCTCGGAGAACACCTGCTACAGGTATGTATCATTCGCTATACTTACTTACAACTGGATAACCAAGTTAGTCACAAAACGAATATTCCACTCTATGTGGAGGTTGCGGCGTATCAGACAATTCCTCCCAAGGGAACTCTTCCATACCCTCACTCACTGGTTAGTCCTTTCACATATAGACTACTGCAGTGGTATTTATGCTGGTTGCCGAAAATTAATTCTGAAAAAAATGCAGACTGCTCAAAACACAGCTGCTAGGCTAATTTTAGGCAAATCACGCTTTGATCATGCTGAACCTCTCCGTCTCAACCTGCATTGGCTCCCTATTTTAGATCTTCTTACCTTCAAATTCTGATCATTAACTCACAAGATAATTTATGGGGAGGCTTCTGCCTACATGCAAGATTTGATAGATCTACCATCAAGAAATGCTTTCATGACAGCTCGATCATACCTCAACTTACACTATCCAAGCTGTAAGTCTGTTAGATATAAATTACTGTTTTCCTCATCCTTCTCCTATGTCAGCCCAACGTCTTGGAATGGACTACCAAGGTACTTAAAAATGATTGCCGACCATCAACTTTTCAAGAAATCCTTAAAAACATTTTTATTTGAGAAAGCTTATCCCAACTATATCAACCAGTCCGCACCTTCCTCCTCGTGACTGCACCTGTTCCAAACCGTTATTCTGTCAATACCCTCATTGATTTGTAGCCTTATGTAATTTTGTAAGCCGCATTGTGCCCGCTTTAGTGGGAAAATGTGGGGTATAAATGTAGTATAAAGAAAGAAAGAACCCTCAAGTAGCATCTGAGCCAGCAACTCCTCATTTAGCAGCTCAGTATTCGATGCTTGCTCTCCAGCAGTGGGAAAAAATAAAAGATGTTATTAGCTGATGTTGTTCCACTTAGCAGAAGTCTCGGTGGGATAGCTTCTAACTTTGCCTTTATGTTTCAGAGCCATGCCCAAAAACCAAGAGAAGAAAATCTTTTGAAGAAAAGCAAAGTGCAATGGCAAGGTCCAGAGCACAGCTGAACACATCTGATCAGACAGATGCCATTTTGGATCTCTCCAGGCATCTAGTTATTTCATGTAATTATGTTACTGAAAAACATTAGAGGTTCTGGCAAAGACCCATTTACGAAGTATACTTCCAAATAAATAAAGGCGCTTTATTAATTTGGAAATATTGATTGAGTAGAGAGGTGTGGTAGCCGTTTTAGTCCACTTTTAAAGGTAATCAATAGAAATAAAACAAAAATCCTTTAGCTATTTTATTTATTTATTTATTATATTTGTACCCCGCTCTTTCCCACATACAGCAGGTCCAGTGCGGCTTACATAGTAAAAGAAAGCATCTTACATGGTAAAGAATACAGTAAAAAACAAGGAAATGTAGGAACAGTATTTTAAATTGTGATGATCATAACTACTTACATTATGAAAGGCATTACACTTACAATTCTGACTATGCATAGAAACTCTGCAAACGCACTAGTCAGAAACTAAGAAATGAACTTATACATCAACTCTACAAGAAGAAGAAAATGATAAAAACCCAAAGGGATGAAATCATGAGGAACATGGAGGAACTACATCCACACCGTATAAGCCAACTTAAGGAGGACCTGTAGAATATCCAAGGAGAAAAACAATACATCGCTATCCGCAAAAAAAAAAAGCTATCTTCTATCCTGCAGAATCACAGAGCGAAAAACAGCTTATCGTGGAGCAGAAACAGCACTGCAGAGCCAATATTCCCAGACAACTTGGATATACTTGGATACACATCTGAGGTATGTGAAAATCAGAGCCCAAACAAACCAAGAATTCAAGGATGTCTGCAGAGACCCTGCAGACAAACCACTGATCACACTTTTGGAGATACAGATGAAACGGGGATAATAAACCTCTCAAACCATCAATTATCACAGCATGAAGTCTCTGTACTTTCCAAAGGACTTTCATTTTGCCCATCCAGCAAGCTAGACGAAATTCAATTATACTCAGACCTGGAAGAATTCTTTAGAAAACTGCGCCTGAAGGCACATTGTCACAACAAAGGAAATCTCAAAAGACCGGAATACAGTTTTAAACAAAAGAACACTTATTTCACCCCACAGGATGGACAAAACAACAAGCTGGACAACTACATAGAAAGCTTTAGACATAGGGTAAAATCACAACTTTCCAGCAAACAAAAGAGTTCTGCAAACTAAAAAGTAGTAAATCGCCGGGTCCGGATGGTATTCGTCCCAGAGTATTAATAGAGCTGAAAAATGAACTTGTGGAGCTGCTGTTACTAATATGCAATTTATCCCTAAAATCAGGTGTGGTACCGGAAGATTGGAGGGTGGCCAATGTAACGCCGATTTTTAAAAAGGGTTCCAGAGGAGATCTGGGAAATTATAGACCGATGAGTCTGATGTCGGTGCCGGGAAAAATGGTGGAGGCTATTATCAAGAATAAAATTACGGAGCATGTACAAAAGCATGGGCTGCTGAGACAAAGTCAGCACGGATTTAGTGAAGGGAAATCTTGCCTCACAAATCTACTGCATTTTTTCGAGGGGGTGAACAAGCATGTGGACAAAGGGGAGCCAGTGGATATTGTATATCTAGATTTTCAGAAGGCGTTTGACAAAGTGCCTCATGAAAGACTCCAAAGGAAACTGGAGAGTCATGGGATCGGAGGCAGTGTATTATTATGGATTAAGAGCTGGTTAAAAGACAGGAAGCAGAGAGTAGGGTTGAATGGTCAGTATTCTCGATGGAGAAGGGTAGTTAGTGGGGTCCCTCAGGGGTCTGTGCTGGGACTGCTGCTTTTTAACATATTTATAAATGACCTTGAGATGGGAGTAACTAGTGAGGTAATTAAATTTGCAGATGACACAAAGTTATCCAGGGTCGTCTCGTCGCGGGAGGAGTGTGAAAGATTACAAGAGGACCTCGTGAGACTGGGGGATTGGGCGTCCAAATGGCAGATGAAGTGCAAAGTGATGCACGTGGGAAGGAGGAACCCGAATTACGGCTATGTCATGCAAGGTTCCGCTTTAGGAGTTACGGACCGAGAAAGGGATCTGGGAGTCATCGTGGATAGAACGTTGAAATTTTCCGCTCAATGTGCTGCGGCAGCTAAGAAGGCGAACAGAATGTTGAGTATTATTAGAAAAGGGATGGAAAACAAGCATGAGGATGTTATAATGCCGTTATATCGCTCCATGGTGCGACCGCACCTGGAGTATTGAGTTCAGTTCTGGTCGCCTCATCTCAAAAAAGATATAAAGGAATTGGAGAAGGTGCAGAGAAGGGCAACGAAAATGATAAAAGGGATGGGACGACTACCTTATGAGGAGAGGTTAAGACGGCTAGGACTCTTTAGCCTGGAGAAAAGGTGGCTGAGGGGTGATATGATAGAGGCCTACAAAATAATGAGTGGGGTAGAGCGGACAGATGTGAAGCGTTTGTTTACGCTTTCTAATAATAATAGAACTAGGGGACACAAGATGAAATTAGAATGTGGTAGATTTAAAACAAATTGGAGAAAGTTTTTCTTTACTCAGCGTGTGGTTAGACTCTGGAACTCATTGCCAGAGAAGGTAGTGACAGCAGCTGGCCTTGCTGAGTTTAAAGGGGGTCTGGACAGATTCCTGAAGGAAAAGTCCATTGATCGTTATTAAATTCTGGGTTTTTGCCAGGTTCTTGGGGCCTGGATTGGCCGCTGTCGGAGACAGAGTGCTGGGCTTGATGGACCTTTGGTCTTTTCCCAGCGTGGCAGTGCTTATGTACTTATGAGAATTCTATACAATCTTACTCCACCAGAAAGAGTGGCCATAATAACTCTACACACTAACCCACACATTATAATCAAACCCGCAGACAAAGGAGGCTCAGTGGTGATTACGGACACAAAAAAATACATTGAAGAAGGGCACAGACAGCTCTCAGACAATACATACTACAGGAAACTAACCGAGGATCCCACAGACGATTATACAAAGCAGCTGAAAGACCTGATCAGAACATTTCCTAAACAAGTACAGCCACATCTGAAGAAACTCATACCAAACTAGCCTTCTGTGGGCACATTCTACATGCTACCCAAAATCCACAAACCTGGAAACCCTGATTGACCAATCATATCAGGTACTGGCACACTCACGGAGGAAATATCTGGACTCATAGGGGGAATTCTGAAACCTCTTGTGTACAAACAAACAGCTTCATACAAGACACCAAAGACTTTCTGAATAAATTGAAAAATATCAAGCAATTACCACCAAGTACCCTTCTGGTCACGATGGATGTAGAATCACTATACAGCAACATTCCCCATGCGGATGGCATAGCTGCATGTGAGAAACTCTTAAAAACATCCACACTGGACCATCAATACTCACCAGAAACCATTACAAAACTAATCAAATTTATTTTAACTCACAACTATTTCCGCTTTAACAATGATATCTATCTACAAATAATGGGCACTGCGATGGGCACCAGGACAGCACTCCAATATGCCAACCTCTTTATGGCTTAGCTGGAAGAGACATTTCCGAATACATACCAGACCAAACACCTAAAATACTACCGGTACATCGATGACATTTTTATGATTTGGACTGGGGGGAAGAAACTCTGAAATAATTTTACAATTCCTTCAATACATCCCATCCTACAATCAGATTCAAAATTGACTACTCCCCAGAAAAAGTCAATTTTTTGGACACCACAGGCTCAATCAGAGATGGATATATACAAACATCCATATACAAGAAACCCACAGACAAATGCAGCTATCTCCACAACTCCAGCTTCCACCCTTCACATACAAAAAGATCCATTATTTACAGCCAAGCCACAAGATACCACTGTATCTGCTCTGACCCAGGGGACAGAGACAGACACCTTGAAACTCTGACTGCAGCCTTTGAAGAGAAAGGCTACAACCCCAAAATAATCTCCAAGAGTATTACCTCCTCCCTCAAAACACCCAGGGAAAATCTGCTACAGTACAAAGAAAAAAAAGCCACAGACAGAATCCCCCTTATAGTGACATACAAC